>NC_041403.2:2495000-2732483 GCF_900747795.2 Erpetoichthys calabaricus | reverse complement strand
AGAGTGAAAACAAAACCTTGTATAAGTCTGACATGCCCCGCCCCCCAAACAGAGGAGACTCTATGAAATAATAATAATAATAACGAAAGATTTACTACTATTTACAAGACATTTCTATCTTTTTAATAGGAGGAAAATCAGCCCTGAGAGTTTGGAGAGCCTTCAGCGCAACTACAAAAAAAACAAAATGAGCCAGTGGCTTCAAACATGACACGCCGCTTTGAACTTCCTACCTTTAAAAGACCTACATATTTGTTCTGACTTTTGACTACAATTTCACCATTTCCACTTTGTTTTGACGAAATATATGATCTCACATCTCCGCATTCTCTCTTTTTAGATCTCACGGAGGCACGGTGGTGCAGTGGTTGAAACTCTTGCCGCACAGCTCAGGTCACTTGTTTGGCCACAATAATCGGTCTAGTATAGTTGGCATATGTTTCCCTAGCCCTCTGAGACACTTTAAAGATGACTGCACCATTATAATTCTGTCAAATTTAGTTCACTTAGTCCTTCCCCATTGACTTCAATGCATTTCATCAAGTTCGGCGATATTCATGTAAACACAAGAACATTTCAGTGATTTCTCCAAACCAAGGAAAAACAAACACCATGGATTTTGCTCATCATTATTATTTAGTATCTGGGAGGGCAACCTGAAATCCCTGAGGCTTCTGTGGGGGGTAAAGAGATTGTTGTACATCCTTCACCAAGGTGTCAATGTGCTTGGACCAGGTTAGGTCCTCTTTGATCTGGACAACAAGGTATCTGCAATTGTCCAACGTCTCTTCCTGAGTGCTTCAATAGTACTTTCAATATTGAAGGGATGGTAGTGCCCCTGCTGTTTTCTCCCAAAGTCTCCTTTGTCTTACTTACATTCAGGAGTGGGTGGGTACTGTAGGCTAGGTTAGGTAGTTTTTTTAGGGAAATTTGTTTGCAGCAGGACATTACAAAAACATAAGAGAATGATTACACAGATGCAAGAAAATAACCAAAGACACAACATTTGACAACCAGTGTTATCATAAGTACACACATTCACAATTAGTACAAAGAAGAGTATTTAGCCTTTTTATTGAATTTAATAAAAGCAATTAACATTCCATACAAACAAGTCAAACAAGTCATCAAATATCACCCTTCAGAATCGGGTGCTACTTCTGATACTACAAATGAAATTGTTCTATGTATTAAAATTCCCACACCTCTAGTTTTCTTTGTATAGCTGGAGTGGAATATTTGGACAGTCCAATCTGTTTGCAACTTAAACTGATCCTTGCTTAATAAGTGAGTCTCCTGTAAAAATATTATCTGTGTGTTTAGACCTGTTAGGTGAGAGAATACTTTCTTTGTCTTTAATTTGTGACTGAGACCTTTGACATTCTAGCTTAGAAAGTTCAGAAAGTTTAGAATTAGCTTGCTCCCTTTCTCTCTCCCTAAAGCTCCCCAGCCCCCCCCCCCCCCCCCCCCCCCCCCATCCTCCCATTTTGCCTCTCCACGTGAGACTAGACCCCCATAATTCGTAAAGTTGTGCCTACTTGGATGACATTGCCATCTATTCCAGCACCTGGGTGGAACACCTACAGCAGGTTAAGGCTGTATTACAGATGCTAGCGAATGCCGGTCTTCGTATTAATCCAAAGAAATGTTACCCAAGTGTTAACCAAGAGGCAGGTGCAGGCATTTCTCGGCTTAGCGTGCTACTATCGGTTTTCCGAGAGAGCCATGCCCTTGACAAATCTTACAAGGAAGGGGAAACCTAATCAGATGTTATGGGATGACGTTACAGACGCTGCATTTAGTGACTTTAAGCAGGCCCTTACATCAGCTCCTATTTTGAAAGCACCTAATTTTTCTGTGCCTTTCATTCTCCAGATGGTTGCTTCGGACACAGGTCTTGGTGCTGTGTTGAGCCAGAACGTTGATGGAGTAGAACACCCCATTATGTACCTGAGCCAGAAACTGTTGGTATTTGGCAGTGGAACGGGAAGCTTTTGCGATTAAATGGGCGATTACTCAGCTGAGGCACTACTTCTTGGGATGTGAGTTCACCCTGGTGACTGACCATGCACTGTTACAGTGGATGGCATTACACAGGGATTCAAATCTGCAAGTTACAAGGTGGTTTTTAGACCTACAGTCTAACAAGTTTTCAGTTATTTATTGTCGAGGTGTACTGCAGGCCAACACTGATGCCCTTTCCCGAAGCCACAACCTCACGACAAGGTACGCCTGACCCAATGGGTCTGGGCTGAGGGCGGGCTGTGTCACACACATGCGACTAGGAGTGAGCTGAGTGGACAAAGTGGAGGTAATTACCTGCCAGGCCAGGTGGTGATGGGGTGCACTAAACCTACCTCTGTTATCTCTGCAGGCCAAATACGGGAAAGCTTGACTGATTCAATGTCACTTCCGGTTCTGGTGCCCAGACTGACATCACTTCCTGGACCCACATTGACATGACATCTGGCTCTGGCCAGATGACATCACTTCCACCTTTCGGCTTTTAAAGCCGTCATCTTTCCTGAACTATTCAGTTCAGTTCAGGGCTCAAAACAGTGCACATGAGTGTTGTGTCAAAACCCTTTTGCAGCCAGGGACAATATATGGGTGGCTGCCCCAAACCTTTTTGCATGTGTCAAGGCTATTCATTTCACAACACACAGAGTATGTAGAAGAACGCATAGAATACAAAGCATTTTACGTGTTATTTTAGTTACGATGAGATTTGAGAAACTAGAAAATTAAACAATTTCAAGATGAACTTTATTTTGTCATTAAAGAACATTGTAAACTATGAGATTGAAGTGGACATTTTGATCTTTTTCTAAATGTGTCCCTATTCTTTTTCTTTTCTCTGTACCCTAATACGCTTCCGTATGACACTCAGATGGTGGGCAATGATTTGCCTTTTTACGACGACTTTGATACCTTACCACTTCTTTTATATTTCGGGCAGTGTGCGACATTCTGAACTTGAACTTTTGAGTTTCTCCGTCACTCTGTCACTCAATCAACTTCCTTTTGTTGTTTATACCACTGCTTAAACCAACAGATAGTTTGTTTTGCCTTGCTTCACTGAAATTCTTCTATTTTCCCTGTGCTTTCACCATTGTCTTTTTACAGAACTCTAAACATAAGGGGCTGTTTATATTGATTTGTAAATTTAAATATGTGAAACTCTGGGAGGAGTCGGGGTTGGGCGGCAGGTGTGTGCAGGAGCGTTACTTTTCATGCTGACTGGAATGTATATAGCGGAAGTGCGTGGAAGGTGGCGTACGGACGGTTTTGTGCATCTGAATTTTTTGTGTACGTTCGCACATTTCCACTTTTGTCCGTATGCCATGTTTTAGTGTGAATTCTACACTCTGCATTATACATGAGGGCCCTGGACACAGCTAAACTAAGCTGTTTTCTGTTCTCCTGGACTTCTTACATGTGAAGCCATCTTTCTTTTACACCCGGTGGACAGAAAGTGGAGGGGCTTCCTTGGCTTTGTTGCCCACAAGGTGCAGTTTTTCAAGGTTGTGAGGGAAAAAGGGGACAAGATCGTTAAGAGACAGTGCCTTCCTCTTGTCCTGGGGTGGTACTACTTACTTTAAATGAGCCTGGGAGGTGAGCTCTGGAACACATGCATGGCAAACCAAATGCAAGCAAGAAAAGCAATAAGCATCTTTCAGCAAGTAAACAAAAAAAGAAACGCATCATGGAATACATAAAAATAAGCCCAGTCAATAAATAAATAAACAAACAAAAGACTTCAAGGAACCAGGATGTTTACAGAAAAAGAAAACCTAAAGTCAGGCCCTCTTTCAGACAGGAATCAAGAAGTTCACTTTCACTTTCATATTGAGTCAGCCCTCCTGGCACACAGAGATATGTGATACCCCATCCCACTCACACCTGTCACAGGCTACACAAAAACAGCAGCTGAGCCTCTGATTTAGAGTGTCCTGGAACATCAGAGCAGATGAGTGACCGAGGGTCTGACCAGTGCAGAGGGGGGTGGCAGTGACTTGGCTTTGTACAGCAGTCATCGGCATCTGCTTTATCACATGCTATCTGACAGGACATCCAGCAGAGGTCTGGAGGCAGCACTTGCCTTTTTGGCATTTTATTTTAATTGAAGCCTGTGCAGGTTGAAGTCCAGAGATGTTAAATTCAGTTTGGTAAAAAAATATAAATAACACTTTATGTACTCAGCTAGCAGTGCTACATGTCTAAGACAAGTTGAAATCCCAGTAATCAAGGGTATTGTTGTGGAATTTTGGCCTTATTAGGCCGCTTTTTTATATGTACAGCCTGCTTTAAGTAAAGAGACTCACTGGCACAGCACAACCAGCCCAGATGGTTAAGCTACACCTGTGCCAGTCACCAGAGGAGGTGCCCACTTACTGCGCTGCTTTGTACTGAAGATGTTGCTTCTCAGCTGCTAACCCCTGTGGTGATATGGTGGTCACCCACACCAGGTGCTCTTAACAGTCTAACTTGACACAATCAAACAGGATCAAATCAACATTACTATAAAGAAATATTAATAAACAACACAGTAAAACCGATCATATCAAAAGTAGGAAATATATTTGATAAGAGACTTAAAAGGTTAGGAAATGTATTTGAAAAAGAGTCTTATATAGAAAATGAAGGTGATGGAAGCCTGAGCTGCTTCAGATTGGTGTTCAGTCCACAGAGGTCCTCCTCAGTTTCTTTGGGGTCTTCTCCTTCTTTGCTCAGCATGCACCCCAAACTTAAAGGCCTCAATTCAGGTGGAATTAACAAGGATTAGGAGAATAGTCAGGAAGTGTTTGCCATTCTCATGCTGTTTATTCCATTCAGATCCTAATTATCCCAGGCTTCATTAATTACAAAAAAGTATTTGTTTCTTTTAAGATTCTAAAGGAATGATCTAAAAGATGCAGGATTCAAGTCAGTACAGATGTACAATTTAAGATCAATCTATAAAAGTCATTAAAATATACACAGAGTGGGTTTAACGTGAGCTTAAAAGATTTAGGAGACTCCGCTTAAGTGAATGTCAAAAGGCGCAGCTTTTCTAATTGCTGGCTGTTTACTAAGGAGTTCTTATTGCCGGCAGGTTAATCAATTTTAGCTCACTCGGTTCACATTTTTACTATTGTTTGTAGTCCAAGTTCTTATTTTATTTATTATTTAGTACACAGTTCAGTATTGTGAATTTTAAACATTAAAATCTACAGTAAGTTTAATTTTTATGCCATACATTTCAACGCAGCCCTCAGAGTTAATGTTTGCAGTGCACCATCTAGTGGAATGTATATGAATAAAATGCATAGTAGTTGTCATTCCAACAGATGGCACCTCACAAACATTTGTAGTAATAAATTGCATAAATGAAACTTTGTGATTAATTCAGATGGACACAGACACTTGTCCTTTTATTAAGCTGGATAAGCTGACTTCTGTCCCTCTGGCAGTTTCTGTCTGTCGGACGTATTCAGCATTAACATTTGCAGTCCAGTGTGTTCTTTGAGTTGCTATGTCTCAGTTACATGCCATTTGGTACAAGATTCATCAGAGCACTGCTAATGTTTGTGATGCACTATCTTTTGGAATGGAAGAGACATAGTAACCAGATGAACACAAAGATACATTGACACACAGACACTTGTCCTTTTATTAAGGTAGATGAGCTGATTTATGTCTGTCCAACATTTCTTGTCCATTGGACATATTCAGTGTTGGCATTTGCAGTGCAGTGCGTCCTTTAGTTCACTATGTCTGCGTTACATGCAGTTTGACATGTCTAAGCAGTGCTAATGTTTGGATAACAGGGACACAGCAAATGATGGACATATGGACAGACACACAGCAACACTTTATATTGGAGTATTTCCAGGATAGGCAGAGGATATGGATTTCACTTTTACTTTCACATTGAGTCAGCCCTATTGGTGCAAGGGGGGTTTCCTGAGCTTCACAGACCTCGTCCCACCCATATCTCTCACAGGCTACATAAAGAGACAGCAGCTCAGCCTCTGAGTGAAAACATCTTGGAGCATCACAGCAGGTGAGTGACCGAGGGTCTGAGGGGTGGCCATGGTCGGACCTTTGAATTGCAGTCTTTCATCGGCCTTTGCTTTATCACACGCTGGCTGAGGTAGGACACCCAGCTGATGTCTGTAGGCAGCACTTTAAGTTCTGTCTTTTTATTTTAATGTAAGCCCATATAGTCCAGGGGTGTCCAATTCAATTTTACGTACTCAATGTGGGCACCAAAAATAACAAAACAAATGTCCTGCACAGAAGTGACTTATTACATTTTGTTGTACTGGTTTGGATTGAAGTGGCCTTATTATGTTCAATTATTATCCTGTTATTCCTTATGCCTACATTCATTTGGGCAGAAACCTGAGCTGGCTGGCATGAAGTCAGCTCATGGCTATCTGGCTTGATGCCTTCTGCTACAGCCACTCGAAATATAAGTATGATGTGTGCTTTGAATTGTTGGATAAAATCAATGAAAATAACTCCTCAGAATAAATATGCACTCAGAAAAGACAGGAGCTGCATGAAGCTGGAAATACATCACTGTGTCTGGAAGTGAGAAACAAAAATGAGAACAGAAGTCGACTCTGTAGCTCAGTCAGGTCAGTTTGAATTGTCATGAGCATCGCTGCACGTGTCAACAGCAAACAGATTAGGAAAAAGATGAAAAGCGAACAGCTCCAGTTTATCATCAGAAAAGAGTCGCTCAGAAGATTCAATTTGATTCCATCTGCAGCAGCTTAATCTCTGGCAGAAGTTCTGAGCTATTTAGAGATCGCAGAATAAAGATGGCAATGGACACGGATGTCTAGCTGCAGTGGTGACTCCCACAGTCTCCATTTTAGGTGGAAGGCTTTAACGGCACTCTGCACCTCTGCAGTCTTAGATTCAGAGTACAGTCCTCACACAACAATGTAATGTTAAACAACATGTGACAGCTCCATGACATCCTTACTTTGGTCTCACACAAAAAGTGCTATTTGTTTCAAACAGCTTGACAAATCTCTTGAATGTGCCACCACAACTTTGTTCAATGCACATCTGTGTAGAATGGCGCATGAGTGTGATGTAAATTACGAAAATGTAACAACTTCTGACTACTTGCCTGCCATGCATTTGCTAAGGGTGTACATGATAATTACAGTTTGAAACTCAATTGCCAGTGCAGTTGTTTCTGTTTATAAGTGTGTGGATGTGCATACACTGTATGTTATTAATATTCCTCTACTGCAGGGGCCACCAACTCGGCTCCAGTCCTGGAGGTCCGCAGTGGCTGTAGGTTTTTGCTTTATCCAAATTTTTCATGAGAACCATTTATTTACTACTAAAGCACTATGCTTTTTGGGGTTTTTAGTCAACTCATTTGATAAAATTCAGAACCCTTAATTGTTCAATTTTAGTTTTAAACAGCTGTATTTAGGTTTTAATCCTTTCTATTAGTGCTTCTTAAATGGACTACAAATCCCAGCAGGTTTGGAAGCATGTTGCCTTTGGACAGATTTAGGTGTTGCCAGGGGATTGCTGGGAATTTAAAAGTGAGCCAGAAGAAGCCAGCAGCTTCGTGATCATCTAGGTCAATTTGTTTCAATACTTCATCCTCAGTCAGATCACAAATACAACTTCCCTGGATTGCAGTTTTTCTAGATTTACGTTCGTGTCCTGGTCCTGCTTGTTTTTGTGATTTCATGTTGGTTGGTTATGCCTTCGTCTGGGGACCACTAGCTCCCAATCACTTCAAGTCTTCACATAACAAATGGAACTCGGTAGAACAAAATTTTCCTAACATTTAGGAGGCTGTTAACTTGATTATCATCGCTCCTCTCTGTGGAACTGGAGTGTCTGTGGACTGTATTATGAGTGTTTACTGTTTACCCTTTTGTGTTTAGTGTTTTGTTGGGTTTGATTTGTTCAGTTTTAGTTGTGTTATTATCGCTGTTGGGGAAATTGGGTGGGATTTGTGTGCGTGTTGTTTGTTAATTTTTTTTACCTTCATTACTTGTTATTGATTTTCTGAACATTTGTTTTATGTGTCTCTGTTTGTGAGTGTACAAGCTGGGTCCAGGCTGGGGGTGTTCCTGGGGTCCCCAAAATAAAATTTGCAAATCACCATTTAACAGCAGTGTAAACCTGAGTGTCCATTGAAACCTCAGTACATGCATCATGAAGTGTCTGTGTTAGCAAAAGGTTTTGAAATAAATGAGGGAGAAAGAAAGGACCAAGAAGTACAAATGTATTCTAGGCAACAAAACATATTGATGATGTCCTCAGAAAATGAAAAATCTACAATGTGATAAAGATTTGTATTGGAACAATGAAGACATCGTCAACCTATAGAATTAAACAGAATTGATCTGCTAGGCCTGCCTTCTAATTAGAAAACTGGTTGGAATGAAAATCCCCAGGACTGCAGTTGAGGACCCTGCTCGACTGTATTGCTATGTACCTTCTGCTGACACTTTCCAAAGCACAGTGTGAATAAAGGAGGATGTTTACTAATTTAGATTAATTCTGAAGTAACTAAATTGTACTTTTACTTGAGCAGTTTGTCATATACTTTTACCTAGTAAATATTTGCCTAAGTATTAAACATTCAACTATAATTGTTCAGTACTATCAGTAACTCCTGATATCTGAGGTGTCTCAAACCTGCCACAGTCTTGTGTTCAGTTATAATGGTGAATAAGTACGACCCAAACTAACACACAGCCCATACAATTGCTCACAGATCCCTCTTGTATGTTGTCAGTTTCTGTACAAACACAGTCAAGTTCTGGTTGGCACATGCCACTGCTTTCTTTGTGCCATCCTCTGCCAGCATTGCCCCGCATAGTTAGAAAGCAATTCCACAGTACAGAGGAAAAGTGGATGGTTAACATCAGCCATTACAATCTCTGGCTCATTCAATGCAGGCAGTTATATGATGCTGACATTTGTCCTGAAGTGATTTTCCAGACATAGCTCTGTGTCTTTCTCTTCTCTTCTTTGTCACTGCCTCCTCCACTCCTCCATGAAAGCCTTGTCCTCCTTTTCCCAACCCTGGATCCCCGAGCAGTGGCAGGCAACTCCTTATAAGCACTTTGGGTATTCTGAAGCCGTAGTTTGGAAATACTTCCTGGTGAGGTCAAAGTAGGGATCCTCAGTCCTCGTGGCATTCCCCATCGGCACCCACAGAACCCAAAAGGGCTGAGTCGAAAAAATGGTGTAAGCGACATAAGCTTTGTAAAGCTCTTGATAGCTGGTCTTTAGAAGGACTCTTGGTTTCTTCTGCAGCTGAATCTGCTGCTTCCTTCATCAATTGTTCTAAGTCTTCTGCAGGCCTCTTCATCGCAGTGTCTGCCAGTACACATCACCGGCCTTGCACAGAGTGCTAAGTCCATTCCTCCATCTCTTTCATGATCTCGTCACTTTGTATGTAGACAGATTCATGTTCTTTTGAAGGGTTGTGTTTTCAAATATCGTTTTGTTTGAAGGCTGCAATATTCACTCACCACTTCTCAAGCTTTGGAGATTCACTGCAAATAAAACAGTAAAATACTATTAATAGTTTACTGAAGTGCAATTCCATGGCACACATTTTGTAAAAATTTAACAGCCATGATAAACAAGAATTCTTTTAACATATGCAACTTCATTTTAATAGGTAGAGAACAAAAATCAGAGTCCCATGGAAACCACAGAATGACTTTGAAACATGGAACTAATGTTGGTTCTGTGCGGTTACAGCACTATCGGGCCATGGAATTTTCTAGGGGCACCACGAAAACTTTTGTAAAATATTTAAAATTGATAGTGTTTTTGAAGTTTTGGTTGATTAAAAAGATAATGTTTAAAAAAAATATTTTATGTTGGAAAAACAGATAACAGTTAATCAGATTGTTGAATAAACGAATGTGTTTATTTTGAATGTAAGTTAAAATTTTCGCTGTTCACCATTCATCATAATATCAACACCAGTGGTGTCAAAAACACATCTCGTGAGACTTAAAAAGTCTCGTTGTTAGAAGATCTCGCTCACTGTACGCATAGAAGAACGCGGAGCAAATATGTGCTGAAAAACAATCTCAACGTTCACATTAATTAAATTTAAGATTTATCCTTTGATTCCTTTATTAATAAAAGGTCTTTCAAACTTGTAAAATTAACTGTTTTTATTGGCGATTGTCCATAGATTGTGTCGTCACGACTTTATTTATGGGCAGTCCCTCAGGTGCGCCACGAAAGAAAATTTTTGGACTTAGTGCGCCGCAACTCAAAAAAGGTTGCCTTTCGTTGAGTTACAGGATAATAATTTTCAAAAATGGTTGAAGTGGTTGAGAGCAAGAATGGGAAATGGTGCAGCAGTTGGGATGTTTATAATGATTTATATGTTAGCATTTTTTTCTATTTTCTAATTCTCTGCTACCATTTTTATAATGCCAGGAGTACAATGAATGTCCATATGTTTCTCCAAAATCCTGAACATATGGGCTGCCACTTCCATTCAATTCAGTTTATTTTGGTAGACTGCTATTCTCGGAGCTGGTCGTCTGTGACGGTTCCTCAGGTAAAATGCAAGTATAGATTTTACAAATTATTAAATACAGAATTAGTACACATAAAGACATGTTAAAACATACAGAAAACAAAATAGAAACTTATTAACAAACAAAAACAAGCAACATCTGTCCATTAATTAATTGTTGAACTACGGCCAGTTGACAACGAATGAGAGGAAAACAAAAACTCAGTCAGCAGCATCAATGGGGAAAGTAAATCAGTCGGTCGTAAGAGAGAAAGTCAAAGTCAGACACAATGACAGTCCTTGGAGACCTCAGTTGACTGGCCACGCACCCCCTGCTGGTCATTTTATAGTCACGTCTGTGATGGTTGTCCAGTTTGACAAGATAATCTTTCCATTCAATGATTCCAAGGCTCCCACTGTCTTAGATGACTTTTTTATGGGCAGGAGAGCAGTGGCACCAAGTGGACATCCAGATAACGAGAAGAGAAACGCCATAGAGGAGGGTTAATAATGGTTTATACATAGTTTATTGCTTATAATTTTGTACAAATGACTAACAAACATAACTGCAGTCTGCACAGCTAATCAGCAGCTCTATTCAGGGTATGCTAAACTGAAGCGGTGAGTCCTTAGACTGGGAATGAAGGGGCATCTCTTATATTAACAAGCAGATTATTACACAGTTTCAGGGGCCGGTAACAAAATGCTCAACCTTCTACTGTTATTTCATAAATCGTTGGAATCTTACGCAGGCCAACATCCTGAGATCTTAATATGCGCTGTGGTTTGTTAGTAATGATAGGTTCAGATAAGTAAGCAGGGCCTAGTCCATTTAAGGCTTTATAAGTTTAAAGGAGGATTTTGAAATCAGACCTAAACTTAACCAGGACTCAGTGTAAGAATCTGAGAACTGGAGTTATGGATTTGTACTTTCTTGTTCTTTTAACAATTCTTGTAGCAACACTTTGAATGAGCTGAAAGCTGCCTGTAGCACAATTTCAGCAGCCAGTGAGCATCACATTGCAGTAGTCAGCCTTACTAGAAAATAATGCATGAAGTAATTTCTCAGTTTCCTCAATAATTAGGAAATGTTATAATTGTTGGACATTTTAAGATGAAATAACATGATTTAGATAGTTTTTATGTGTTTTATTTAAAGGACATGCTATTGTCTTTTGGCTGATTCAGTAATTTAGTTAAAAGATGGCAGAATCTTGCCATGGTCTCATCATTCTCACAATAAATAGCATTGGTGTTTTTTCTGTATTCAGAGTCAAGTTGTTCTCATACATCCACTCCTTTAGCTCACTGATAGAACTAATTAAGGACAACATCAGGGAAATGTCACTTGGTTTAGAAGAAAAGTATAACTGGGTGTCATCTTCCTAATAGAGAAAATGAATGTGATGTTTTCTGATGAGAGTTCCCAATGGAAGCATGTAAAGTTAAATAGTTAAGGTCCCAGTACTGATCTCTGTGGGACACCATTTTTAACTACTGAGTGTAATGATGGAGTCCTGAAAGCACATTTCTATTTGTGTTCAAATTGAGCTCATAAAGGCAGGCAAGAACTTCACCCTGCTATTAGTTCATGAGTTTCATCTCCTTCATCTTCATTCTCACCCAGTATCTCTGAAATACCAAGAACATATTTTTAGGCAACATGCTTCCCCATATTGTAATCATTGAAGACCCCACAATTTTCTTTGACAATTCAACAGGCTGTCTTTTTTCCCATTTTGCTAAAATGTTTCCACTCTGGCAGTTTTTCAAATCAGCAGTGTTTAGTATTCACTGACCTCTAGTGACCCTTGAGAGTATTGCAGGGTAGGCAGGTTTTTATGCATAGTATAAGAAAAAAAAAAACAAAAAACAGGCATGCATTGCAGGCCAAATGAAAAGCCTGGGCAGCTTGTTTGGACAGTCCAGGTCTACACAGACAGTGAGCAGGCATTGGTTTGAACCTGCAGCTCCACAGCTATGAGGACGAAGAAACATCCATTTTGTATAGAAACTAACAGAAGTATGCTCTTGCTGTTTAAAATGACATGAAACAATTTAATTTTCTCTTCAAGGCGAGCGATATGGTAAGCCATAAGGTGTGTGATTCTGAGGAGATTACATGTTGTTCTTACCTATCGCCATGTTCCTCAGTTCATTGCCTTTCTCTTCTTTCTAATTCCAGCTTTGAAGTACATTGACAGATATGGGACATTCCGAATCCACACCAGGTGAGGCCCGCCAATCCAGTCTCCTTTCTTTTAAACTTGTTAAGTCTCGTCTGCGTCACCAGCGGTCAGATTACATTCAGAAGAAGAGGCAGCCATGATTTTTCTCTTTAAAGAGCTTCAGTGCCAAGATCTTTTGCTAAGCTGGACACTTCTGGGCTCTCACAGGGGCATTTCAACATTCACTGGTCATCTGCCTAAGTGCCTACAGTTGAGCACATGAAGACCAGATATGTTTATAACTTGATGATTCAGTAAAACTGATGGTGACTCCAGCTGAGTTAAAAAGTGTCAGAATGGTGTTGCATTCCCTCCATTAAAAAAAATTCTGTTTTGTCTTTATTTAGAGACAAGTCATTCTCATCCATCCACTTCTTTAACTCACTGACACAATTAATTAAAGACAACATTGTAGACAGCTCATTTGGTCTAAAACAAAAGTATTGTTGGGTGTTTTCTGCACATGAGTGAAAACTGATGCTGTGTTATCTGAAGACTTCCCAATGGAGGCATGTCAAGTAGAAACAGTAAAGGTCAGAGCACTGAGCCTGCAGTACAGCATAATTAACTTCTGGGTGTAATGATGGAGTCCTGTCAGCACATTTGTGAATGAACTAAAATTATATTTGAATAATAAGAACTAAAACAGTGTAACCAGTAGGTGGTGCCACCATAACCCCAAACCCCAGACTCAATAATACCCACCACAGTCACAGGATCAGTCCAACAAGCACCAAAACAATGAAACACAGACCAAAAACCACACAAACAATAAAGTGTTTCCTCTCCTTTTGCCTTCAGTTGAGTGTCACCCTCTGCCTCCCACCAGTCTCTGAGGTAAGGCAGTGGGCTCCTTTTAAAACGGACCCAGAACAGCTTCTGGTGACCCAGCATGACTTGTGGGGAGTATGTCTGAGCTGTTTGAGATCCAGGGTACTTCTTCTCTGACAGTGCCTCCTGGTGGCACCCAGGGACCCTGTCAGGGCTGCACTTCTGGACTCCAGTTCCCATGAACCCCTGCGGGTGTTCAAGCTAGAACACCTCCAGCGGACAACTGCCACCTAATGTATGGGGGGTGGAACTTCTCTTGGCCTCTGGCTCATGCTTGTGCATCCCCTGGCACCTTCTGTTTGATTCTGAAGGCATGCCGTTGCTCAGCTGGGATGCCCATCTGCCCTCTGTATCATTCACACCAGGCAAGTTCTGGGCCTGAGAGCCCAATGTCATTTGCCAGATTATGTAACAGAATCGAATGCTAAAAGTTGTGAAAGCAGAGGATATTGAAAATTTTTATATTTATTATATTATTATAATATTTATAATGCATCTTCAGGTATGTTTGATTAGTCACTGAAGATCAATGTGACATTAGAAATATATCATGTGATGGGGTCGACAGTCACAATGTAGCAGAAATTTCAGTCTTTTTTCATTTTTTTGATACAAGACTCATACAAAACATTATCTAACCTGCTTAATACAATTCTGATTTGTAGGATGGCACCTCTCTTAGCAGCATCAGACACAAGGCAGGAATCAGTTCTGGACGGGGTCTCAGTCATACAAACACACATACTGTACATGCATCCAGACTTACACAAGGGCCAGTTTGGAATCACCTGCTAACTTGACACGTCATTTTCATTCTTACATGTCTTCCATGTCTTGGAGAACAAATGCTTGAGAAATTTTCTCCCGAGAGAGTGGCAGATAAGTTTTAAAAACCCTTTGAAGTTCCATCCATCCATCCATCCATTTTCCAACCCGCTGAATCCAAACACAGGGTCACGGGGGTTTGCTGGAGCCAATCCCAGCCAACACAGGGCACAAGGCAGGAAACAATCCTGGGCAGGGTGCCAACCCACCGCAGATCCTTTGAAGTTATTTCTTTTAAATCTCTAATGTGGTTGCTCTTAAGGTGCACTGCAGCATTCCCTGCTGGATTTCCATTTTTCCTGAAGTGTTTCCTCATGCAGGCATCCATTTGATTTAGAAGACAACAGCTGCTAGGCTGCCATCAAATGTGCCACGTAACGCATATAATTTATTCCCTTTGTTGAATTTTTTAATATCTTTGACTAATGCGGCACACAAAGGTTAAATTCTGAAGGCAGTAAAAAAAATATCTAGCACATGCATACCAAAGACAAAGACTGAGACATGCACGGTTAATCTTGTTGGCTTCTGCTCCTCATTTCCTCTCCAGTGTGATTAGAATATCAGTACATTGAAGTGAACAGTTCAGACACGCAGTTGTACATTTGACCGTCAGATAAAGAGGGTGTCTGGAGTGGACTCCACTAAGGACTTCCTTCGTACCCCAGGCCCTCTCTTGACAGTATTTGCTATACAGCAGTCACATAATGGATGTGATGGTTTAACCAGGTTTCCATTCTTGGCCTCTGTTTTCTTTTCTTTTGTTGATATTTTATTCTTTATTTGCTTTTGACAATTATTGGCCTTTGATTTACTGTATTTTGGGTTTCTACTTATTGTATTGTTTTTTTGCATGGTAAGCCTACAAATTGTTGGTGAGTGTTTCCCAAGCCAAAGGATTGGGACCCACCTAACACTGCAGCTGGGGTGCTGTCCTCAGCCTTATGAAAGAAACCATGATGCCTCAAAACCTTTGCTCAGGTATTAACGCACCTTCCTGGCTATTGTTGTTTGGCTCCTCTTTTGTACTTCCCTGTTGGGAGTTCATTCAGCTGTTTGATTTTTGATTTTGCTCTTTTTGACTCTTGACCTTTTGCTTTTGTTCTTTGTGTTTTAATTATTTTCCACCAGTTTTAAGTCCTACCTTTGTCAAAATGAACTTTGTTGTCAGTTGGTAATACAGGTTAAATTCCGTTACAACGAACTGCAAGGGACATGAAAAATATTTTGTTGTAATGAAAATTTAATTGTAATGAGATTCTGTATTTGTTGCTACAGTGCTTTCTTTATCTTGCGTCCAGGCGTTTGCAATCATTTCAGTAGCTTCTTTCGTGTTAATTTTAATCTCCTCCTGTCTCTAAGTTATGCTGATGAGAATTTTTCTCAGCATTTCTTTGCGATAATACCCTTTCAGGGTGCAAATGATGCCCAAATCCAATGGCTAAAGCACTACCGTGCAATTGGGTGGGAGGAATTCAAGGAGAACATTATCTAAATGTGGAAGCATGCTGTGTGCAGCACAATTATCAATCAGAAGCAGAATCATCCTTTTCTTCTTCTTCATATTGTGTGAGGTTTCTGAACTCTTTTGGGATCACCCCCACCCAACAGGAACGTCACACTGAAGTGCGTCCTGAAGTGCAATTGCCGCGTCTGTGGAAGATTGTTTGTCCGTTGCTGGGGCAGGACAACAGCAGGCTCACAGCGGTGCAGTGAGGCACCACAGAAGCGAATCCTAAAAGATCAGGTTGCGCTATAAGTCCCTGTCTTGCACCCTAAAACACGAGGCTGAGTCTCAGTACTTTAGCAAAACCAGCTTTATTCAGCTTGAAACAGGAACAGCAGATTTATTTATTGTAGCGTGATCTACCGCTCTCCTATACACAGACACAGCAGTCAGGCAGGGTTGTGGCCAGGTTAGTGGCCTAGTAATCCTGTTTACCTGCATTTACAATGTTCCTTGCATCACCCATCAAAATCTTTTCTGTCTTCTTTGGCGGAGAGACGCAGCAGAGCTGTGAGCCTGTTGTTGCCCTGACAACATATAAACAGTCTTCCATAGACGCGGTGATCGCACTTCGAGACGCTCTTCAGCGTGTTGTCCAGTTCGGGGAGGTCCCAAGAGAGTTTAGAAACCTCACATTTTCTTGAATGAGTGCCGCATTAATAGGAATGTTTCTTGAACGAGCATCACTGAATCACATAAAAACGTTTTTTAGACGTCTTCAAATGCAGCAGTTCACATACGTTTGCAACCAGAGATTCTTCTTCTTTTTTTTGGAATTTTGGTGAAATTCTGAATTCCGCAACGTCTTTTTTCTTTTTGCCGCAATTGAGAGATGCAAAAATGTAAAGTTTTTTTTTCTAATATGAACTGTTATCATTTTTTCATGTCTGCCATTTCTATAGGAGGGTGACAATGAGTTAAATTCCAATGGATGTTTTTCAAATGTTGACGAGCGATAAGCAAAAGGTATCACTGAAAACCAACAAAAAAAAAACAGCAAAAAAAAAAAAAAAACAGTACAAGGAAAATTGGAAAAAAGAATTTTTTTTATAATGTTTCTGTTTGGGGATTGTTGTGCACAACTGAGCTGCGACCACAGAAAAAACTGCTCTGTGGATGATTTATTCAGGCATTTCAATGTCTTTTGGGCACTTCGTTGTAATGAAAGTATCTGCTGAGTGCACTTCGTAGTAACCAGATTTCTATAGACTCGTGTCATATGGGGAAACTGTTGGGACAATAAAAATACATTGTTGTAATGAAAATTTCATTGTAAAGATATTCATTGTAATGGAATTTTACCTGTAGTTTAACCGTTAATTAGTGGAACGATACTGCTGAGCTCTATTGCTAGTACTTATTGCACACTTTTTTGTTTTCCTGTCTATTTTAAGAATCCTCACACCTGGGGGGTATTTTTCGTACGTGGATTAGTCGTTTAGCCGGATGTAATTGTTGACGATTTGGCCTGATCCTGGATCTGTCGGTTTTTCGAAACTCTTGCTGGAAGTGTTGTCATAGCAACACATCCTAATCCGCAAACCTGCTCAGAGCAGGTTTGTTCTACGTAAACAAGGATTAGTTTATACACGTGATCAGTGACGGTGCATGGAAGTCATCCAGTCATGGCTTCGCCGTTTATGAATGAGCGACCAATTGATATTGGTGCTCAAATTATACGAAGAGAATTTCATATAGAGAGGGTTTTGCGCGATCGGCGAGATCCTTCTTTGTTCCCGGAGGAAATTCTTTTCGAAAGATACCGCTTTAGCCGAGGGGGAATATTGTACCTCAAAGATTTATTAGCACTTTATATTCGAAGTCAAACTCGGTGAAGTCGGGCTCTCACAACCACACAGACAGTAGGCATTGCTTTGAGGTTTTTTACAAGCGGCACTTTTTTTATATACTGTAGGCGATGCGGAAAATCTATCTAAAAGTGCAGTTTGCCAGGCAATTCGTAAAGTCTGTTTGGCTCTGTGACATTTCCTTCAGGTTTTCATTGTGTTTCCTGGACACCTGCGTGTGCAGACAATAAAAGAGGCGTTTCATGCCATTGCAGGTAGGTAATACACAGGCTAAAACACCCACAGTTCCATGAAGAATCTCACAATCAGCCTAACATTCTCATTACCAGGATTTCCAAATGTGATTGGAGCACATGGGACTGATCAGAGTGGAGTTTGATCAAACATTATTTAGAAAATGTACCTCTCCTCCTGATGAATAATCAGACACAGTGTCTTCATCAAATATTTGACCTTCATCAATATCTCGTTGGTCAGACACAGGTTCTAGGGATATGACATTCCCTGCAATTGACCCAACAAAAAAAGAGGGCTATATGGAACATACCTATGGCACACATGGAGGACAAATATATGCAATGACCATCCTTTACCTGAAATGAAGTGATCACTGCATCCTGCCACTGGTTCTGAGGAGGAGCTTCCCCCTGGAATGCCCTCAGAAACAGGGAGATGGGCATTTTGCTGGAGAGCCAACTCTTCTGCAGGGGTTAGGTCTGGACCGCGTGGACCTCCACCTGTTTTTTGCTTGTCTGCCTCCTTATTAGCTTTAAAATTAATGTTTTTTTTATATTATATATGATTCTTTATGTCAACAATTCTTTAAATAGTTATATACCAATATTTACCAGTTTGAAGTATATCCTTGTACTTCACTTTAACCTGTTCCCATGTTCTCCTTGTGCTCACGTTTGATCTGGAATTATGACATATGAAATAATAATTAATCTGACACATAGGAAATGAAACGCTGCATTCAGTGAATACAATGCACACTACTTAGCGTTTAATTTGACGGCCACTTTTTGCCAGCCGTCTTTTCTGGTCTGGGCTGCTTTTGCAGTGTTACCCCTTGTGCATATTAAATCTTGAAATTCTTCATGTCCTTCGAATGAAAGGTCTTGCGCCGCGTGTGTGAAAAAAAATGCGCCCATTCTTTTGTCATTTTGTTACAGCCTATCAAAGTCTTGCTGATCATGTTTTCTAGACTCAATATATATGGGCTTTTCACTCAGCATGGGCGCACGCATTCATCTCGTATGATTAGATCCAGCTAGACTAATCTAATACACTGCTGCGTTTGAAAAACCGACCTATCCTGGATGAGTGTCACCGGCATTAACTTATCCAAGATGAGGCATCTGATCTCGGATGATTTAAGCGACATACGAAAAATACCCCTCAGAATGCCTTTCCTTATATCCGTATTTCAAGAAAATGTCTATTTCGTAAGAAGCAGGCTAGCTTACGTTCACAACTCTTGTGATACAATAAGAAATAATTGTGGAGTCACAAGGGTACCATCTCTTTCCTATCCACCTTTGTTTCACATCTTGAAATGTGTGTTGTCAGCAAAATAAATTCTGTATCTTTGATTATGTGAGTAAGGCAAGGGAAGTAAACCTTGATACCTTTATAATTACAGGATTAATTCATGGTTTCAATAAGAATTATGTTCACATTAATTTAGCAAATACAAAAAAAAAAAAAACAGTTTCCAGTGTTGTACTGCTGCTCAACATAAAACCGCTTCAGTATTTACTTGTAAAACAAAAACTACACATTTCAATCACTTGGCAACATAAAATAACAAATGAAATAGAAAATAAATTTTGAGGAATTTACAGTTTAAAATATGTAACAATTTTTACATATTCCTGTGGTTTATTTATGTAAACATTTGAAAACAACAAGCGTAGTTTCAGCTTATTATAAAACAGTATGTATCAGGAGTCAGCACAGATTCCTGGTATCTTTTATGAGCAGCTCCCATGCATAAAATGATGCCACTTTATATGATTTTATTTTATTGCTTTGTGTTTCTTCCCACCTGGCACTGTATTGCTACTGTCAGCAAGAGAGACCCGAAGGGGTGCTGTGACATGAGCCATTTACTCACTGAACACTGTTCTCAGGCCATTTTAACCCTTCCACCCAGCTTGGTTAGTACAGCCACAAGTGTCCCTGATGCTGTGGTTCATTATATAGAAACACACAGACATCATCTCTTACCCAAGTGAAATGCCTGGACTGATTTAAGGAGTGTTGAGATCAGAACAAGTCTGTGTGTGTATTACACAAATGTCACCCTGCTGCCACCATGAGGACATGTGCCCATTTGACCACAAGCTTGCTAACTCTGACTTTGCAGGTTGTCACTGTTCCAAAAATCATTGTGATTTGGAGAGACTGGCATGTGACTGTCTTGTTAAGTTGTGAATGTCATGAATGCTAAAATTAACAACTAAAACTTTGTTTAATTTGAAGTGTACCAACCACCACCGCCTTTGCTTGAAAAGCCATGGAGGGAGCAGGAATTTCACACAAGGTGAGTATCTGCCTGCACACTTTGCCCCTTTATTGTTCCTTTTATCCAGCTCTTCATGATCTGTCTGTCTCTTATACAGCACCTTTCATTATCTGTCTATCTAATAATTTGACATGGACCGCACTTTGAAATTCAGAGATGCTTACTGCTGCCACCAGGATTTTTAACTCACACTGGTATCTTTATTTTCGACTTCTTTGCCTAATATTATTCACATGCTTCCCAAGTATTGTGAGTTCTTTTGATTTCTTTTTATTAATTAGAAGGTAATTAACCAGCCGTCACAAATGATAAAGAAGACAAACTGGGGACATTTTGACCTTGTTTGTGCCTTTAATAAAAGAGATTGGCGTCAAAATAGAGAGAGAGACCTTTTCACCATTGCCAAAACATTTTGTTGTTTTTTTGCCATAAAAGTAAAATATTGGCTAAAATTAGTTCTGATGCACAGATTGACTAGAGATACAAAGAGCTCGATGTCTAATTTAAAAGGCAGTTCCAGAAATCCTAACTAAGAAATTAGGGTAGCCAAAAGCCTGCAGCCTCTGCCCACTTCTGCAGTAGATGGCTGGCCAGCCTGAATATCAAATACCATTTGTTTCAAAATGAAATAAATAAAATAGCAATTATGAGGTAATTAATCGTATAAAAAAGTAAAGCGATATATATAAATGAGTCAATAAATTGTAAAAAAACAACAACTCATCATTAAATTATGGAATTTTTAAAGTCATCATTTTATTTTGGTTCTACAATGTAGTTACCTTATATTTAAATATTGAAGGTTTTATTTAAAAGTACCCTTATTTAACAGGGGGACTTTTCCAAACGACACATTTTCAAATGGCTCTTTCAATGCTAGCGCTATTTATTTCAGTTTGCCTCTTTTCATGATAGTTTTGCCACTTTGTCAATCAATAGCTGAACTTTTACCTGCTGGTCAATCCTTTGCTGTCAAATGCTTCTACTTTTTCCTGATTGTAGGCTGCAAGGCTGCCAAAGATCTTTAGTGCTACTTTACAACTGGCAAAGATGTGGAGGCAGTCAAGAGTTGGGTAGTTACAAAATGAACCTTTAACACATAATGCCTTTTTGAAATGAATTGATAAAATAGTGCTTATTGATTTTTACCACACCACACAGCCTCTACACCCAGTCACTATTCAGGAAATGGATGAAGAGGTGGTACACTGCTGTAAGAATCTGGGGGTCCACATCATTGATTAGCTGGACTGGTCTCATTAAACTGAGTAAATAGAGAAGAAAGGGCAAAGTAGACTCTTTTTTTAAGGAGTCTGCACTTCTGAAATGGGGGTAGCAAGGTCCTTTATACTTGTATGTCCTTTAACTTTATGATGAGCAGTGTGGTGGCCTGGGGCCTCATGTATAAAAACAGTGTTCTGTACTCCTGTTTCCACACTCACATTGTGATATATAAAAACTAAACTTGGTGTAAAGCCACACACATTCTCACACCAGCTCAATCCATTACATATGCAAGTTATCTGCTGGGTTTGCAAACTGGCAGCACTCAGCGTCAAAGCAGTGCTTCTGTTCCTGTGTGATTTCCCTTTATTTTTTAGATTCACATCCCTGACACAACTTTATCAAATACACTGAAACTAACCACATATCATATATTAATTTAAGGCATCTGATTGCTATCAACACATAACAATATAATGGTCCATGGAATGGCCAAAGTGTTCCAAATACCATAGCAGCTATAGCGTTGTTACACCTAGTGCTCCTCTCAGAGTATTTTAATCCCATGTATCTGAGTGTGGAATCACAGCTATACAGCAGCTGATTGGAAAGCTCTGTGACGAGTTGCATCGAGAGCGCAGAGGATTATTGAGATACAGCATCTAGCCCTAGAGAACATTTATAGCACGTGCTGCCTCAGCCATGGGCACAGTCTATTTGAACCTCTCCCATTCAGCAACCGCTTCAAAGCCTTTCCTGTAGTGCCCTCCCATTTCAGAAACAGTTTGATCCCAAGAGCTATAAACGCACTCAATCGGACCATCAAGTGCTCCTGGTAGAATTGTTTGTTTACCTCACTATAAACTTGCACTACAACTGTAATATTGTACAACCTGAGCCACTTTAGGAACCATTTGCACTTTCTGCACTATATGTACATATATATTGTACTTATGCTTTCGTATTGTATATTTTTCATTCTTTTTGATTGTATTATTATTATTTTTATTGTCATTTTATCATTTTATTGGAAAATAAGTTTATGGATGATTTGCATATTGAATCTCATTGTACCATACAATAACAATAAAGGAATTCAATTCAATTCAATAGAAGAGAGTGTGTATTTACATTTGATGACAACTGGCTTCTAAGACAATTCAGATTTCCAAAAGCTATCTTCTTGGAGCTCTTGATATCATTTTTAAGATGAAATGCATTGAAGTATGTATATTACATTATACAGATACATTTTAACTTCATGTAAATAATGTCTACTGTTGATAATTAAATGTGTGGGCACAGTGGCGCAGTGGTAGGTCAGGGATTGTTCCTGCCTCATGCTGTATGCTTGCTATGACTGTCGCGACTCTGGATGGACAGATGGATGGAATACTTAAACATGTACTATGAAGGTATTTCAATGTTCCTTAAAAGTTTTGAAGAATCTGCATTCTAAGCTTACAGATGACTTGACATTTAATAAAGAGCTGATTGTGTGGAGGTTAGTATGTTTGAAAGAAACATTACTGCTGCAATAAATTATTTCTTGAGGGTCTCACACGTCCTAGCAAGCATCTTGCGGGAGGCATGAACAATCTTTAGACGGGGTGTCAGCTCATTGCTACCACTGCATCACCATGCAGCCATGTTTAATACACGTTTTAATTAATAAAGTGATGTCAAGTATACATCTTAGTATTTAAATTGTTCAATTTCGCACAAACATTAGGATGTTTTTCTTTACACAAAGAATGATAGACACTTGAAATAAGCTACCAAATAGTGTGGTAGACAGTAAGACTTTAGGGACTTTCAAAACTCGACTTGATGTTTTTTTTGGAAGAAACAAGTGGATAGTACTGGTGAGCTTTGTCAGGCTGAATGGCCTGTTCTCATCTAGAGTGTTCTAATGTTCTAGCTGTAACATCATGAATGCAGTGTATTCTGTGTCCTGTTGGCGTAAGAGAAAGTGCATTTAAGAAGCACTTAGTGATTCACACACATAGAGCACATAGAAGAACACATAACGTATGAAGCATTTAATGTGCTACTTTAGTTATGATGGGATCTGAGAAAATCTATTAAATTAAATATTGATTTCAAGATTAAGTTTACGACGTTCTACTTTAATGACAAAATAAACTATGAGATTAAATGTGGACATTTTGTCCCTTTTTTATTCTTTTCTCTGTACCCTAATATGCTTCTGTATGTCACTTAGTCAGTGGGCTATTACTCGCCTTTTCATGGCAACTTTGATATCTGACCACTTCTTTTTTATTTTGGGCACTGTGTGACTTTGTGAACTTGAACTGTCAAGTTTCTCTGCTATGCTGTATCACTCGATCAATTTCCTTTTGTTGTTTATACCACTGCTTAAGTCAACAAATACTACGTTTTTCTTGCCTCCACTTCGCATTCCCTGAAATTCTTTTTTTCACGTGCCTTTGCCATTGTCTTTTAATCAAACACAGAATGGAAGGTGATATTTATATTGATTTGTATATTAAGATATGCAAATTTATGGGAGGGGTCGGGGTGGGGCTGCAGGCGCGTGCTCAAGTGTTACATTTCATGCTGACCAGGATTTATGGAGTAGAAGTGCGTGGAAGTTGGCTTACAGCACAGTTTTTTGCATCTGGATTTTTTTTTCTGCTTATGCACATTTCCACTTTTGTCTGTACACCATGTTTTAGTGTAATAGCTTCATTTTAGAGCTGACAGACTGCTGTTCAGATAGGTGGGCTTAAAGGACAGTAATACATTAGGCAGGGGAAGGGAACTCTTGCATTCCACAAACTTTGAGAACATTTAAGAAGACAGGAGGAGACTATCAGAGAGGACAGATAGTAGCCACATGTAGAAGTGGACCTTGGAGAGTGAAAGAGAGAGTGACAGTGAGAATTGAGCATCAGGGATACTGGCAGTGTTATGTTAAGGAGTGAGAATGGCATGAGATGACCAGCATCTTGTTATCAAAGAGTGAGCAAAGAGGACCAGAAGAATCTGATGGCTACGTACAGTAGTACTTGAAAGTTAGTGAACCCTTCAGAATCTGTCATACCCTTTCATAAATGAGACCTAAAACATCGTCAGATTTACACACTTGTCCTAAAAGTAGGTGTTGAGAACACAATTAAACAAATGAGACACAAATATCATACTTGGTCATTTATTCATCGAGGAAGATTATGCAGTGTCACAAATCTGTGTGTTACAAAATAATGTGAACTTTTGCTTTTAGTATTTGGTGTGACCCCCTTTTGCAGCACTAACTGCAACTAAATGTTTCCAGGAGGTCTTGATCAGTCCTGCTTGGAAGCATTTTAGCCCAATCCTCCATACAGAATTACCTCAACTCACGGATGATGCTGGGTTTTCTCAAATGAACCACACGCTTCAGGTCATTCCACAACATTTCTATTGGGTTAAGTTCAGGACTTTGATTTGGCCATTCCAAAACTTTTTTTTTATTCTTCTTCAACCACTCTTTGGTAGAACAATGTGTGTGCTTAGGGTTGTTGTCTTACTGCATGACCCAATTTCTCTTGAGAGGTAGTCCATGGACAGACGTTTTCATTCAATATTTACTGGTATAATTCAGAATTAAGTTTCCTGTCAACAATAGCAAGCTGCCCTGCCCCACAAAAACAGGCTCAAAGCATGATCCTACTGCCACCATGTTTCACAGATGGGATGTGTTTCTCATGCTAGAATGCAGTGGTTTTCTTTCTCCAAACATAATGCTTCTCATTGGAACCAAAAAGGTCTGTTTTGGTCTTATCTGTCCATTAAACATTACTCCAATAGTTTTCAGGTTTGTCTACGTGCTCTTCAGCTAACTATAGACAGGAAGCAATGTTTTTATTGGAAAGCAGTGGCTTTCTCATTGCAGCCCTGCCATGCACACCACTGTTGTTCAGTGTTCTCCTGATGGTGGAATCATGAACATTAACATTAACCAATGTGAGAAAGGCTTTTATTTGCTTAGAAGTTACCCTTGGTTCTTTTATGACCTCATGGACAATCATACATCTTGCCCTTGGAGTGATCTTTGTTGGTCAACCACTCCTGGGGAGAAGAACAATAGTCTTAAACTTCCTCCATTTTTATACAACCTCTTTACAGTTGGTTTTGTAGCCTTTCCCAGCACGATGAGCATCAATAATCTTTTTTCTGAGGTCCAATGAAATGTCCTTTGACCGTGGTATGATTTACTGATACTGCAGAAACAGGTCTGAAGATCAAGCCCCTGACAGAACCCTAAAGAAGGTGCCCATTAACACCTGATTGTCATCACATTGATTGACAACACCTGACTCTAATCTCACCTTCAAGTTATCTGATAAGTTCACATACCTTTGCCACTCAGAGATTTCCCTCAATAAATAAATGACTAAGTATGATATTTTTGTCTCATTTTTTTAGCTGTGTTCTCCATATCTACTTTTAGGATTTGTGTGAAAATCTGATGATACTTTAAGTCATATTTATGCAGAAATGTGGAACATTCTGAAGGGTTCACTAGCTTTCACGCACCACTTTAAGTCTAAAACTTCTGAGAAAGAGCAGCTCACCTGAAGATGGAATGAATAAGGTGCAAAGATACAAGTCAAGCGGAAAGTACTTAGAACTGGTCTGTCTCCATAAATGTGGAATGTTCAATAGCTTTTAAATAGCTTTTGGATGAAGTTTAACATGGCATAGAGAGTCAGGGTGAGTTGAGGTATTGTGGCATTAGTTGATTATTGAGAAATAGCTTGAACATCTTATTTCAGATGCTATTTTAATGATGAACAGTTTTCACCAGATACGATCAGAAGGAGCAGAAAAGGCAGAAAGTGAACTGAAAATAAGTGAATGGATAATGCTGAAAAAGTGAGCACATTACAATTACCCTAGGTTCTTGTCTATAAGCCGGACTCATGTATAAGCCGGAGACCAAAAATCATACGAATTTTTAAAATAAAATCGTATCATAGATAAGCCGGACTCATGGATAAGCCGAACGTACTATAACCTATAACTAATAGAAGGGAGGGAGGTCAGTGGTCTCACTCGCACCCATTTAATTTCTTTAAGGGGGGAGAGAGTGTGAGATATTGGCGTCTCTCTCACTCCCCGCATGGCGCAGTTGGAGCGGCCGGAGCGCGTTCTTTCAGCTCTGGGCGTCGCCGAGTCAACACGTGCGCGTAGCGGTCATTTAAATTGTGATTTTATATGTAAGCATATTTAAATATATATCGCAGATTTTTTGCTGGTTCTCGGATTTCTGCGGACAATGGGTCTTTTAATTTCTGGTACATGCTTCCTCAGTTGATTTGCCCAGTTGATTTCATTGGCAGATGGCTGAGAAGCTAGATTGCTTACTTTTCTCTCACTCTTGCGCTGACTGTCTGTGATCCTGACGTAGGGGGATTGAGCAGGGGGGCTGTTCGCACACCTAGACGATACGGACGCTCGTCTAAAAATGCTGAAAGATTATCTTCACGTTGCTATCTTTTGTGCAGCTGATTCCTGAAACGACATGCTGAACGGTGCTTCGCATACTTAAAAGCAAACAGCACCATTGATTTGTTTGCTAGAGATTGTTTTCTCTATCTATGTGACATTCTGTGCTCCTGACACACACACCTTTGAAGAGGAAGATATGTTTGCATTCTTTTAATTGTGAGACAGAACTGTCATCTCTGTCTTGTCATGGAGCACAGTTTAAACTTTTGAAAAAGAGACAAATGTTTGTTTGCAGTGTTTGAATAACGTTCCTGTCTCTCTACAACCTCCTGTGTTTCTGCGCAAATCTGTGACCCAAGCATGACAATATAAAAATAACCATATAAACATATGGTTTCTACTTCGCGGATTTTCTTATTTCGCGGGTGGCTCTGGAACGCAACCCCCGCGATGGAGGAGGTATTACTGTATAAGCCGGACTTATGTATAAGCCGATATTCTATTTTTTCATTTTCACAACTTTTTTCCTTAGATAAGCCGCGGCTTATAGACAAGAACTTAGGGTAAAACTAAAATGTGTTGCCTTAACCAGGGGAACTCTTATTGCCTTGATGGTTTTGTCAGTTTGAATGTAAGAAAAGTAGCACTGAAGATCTTTGGTAGGCCACTGTCAACAATAGAGGGGAAATGATTAACCAGTAGGAAAAGGTTCTTGACTGATAGTGAGGAATCCATCCTGAAAAGAGGCAGTTTAAAATACAGTCATATGAAAAAGTTTGGGAACCCCTCTTAATTCTTTGGATTTTTGTTTATCATTGGCTGAGCTTTCAAAGTACCAACTTCCTTTTAATATATGACATGCCTTATGGACATAGTAGTATTTTAGCAGTGACATTAAGTTTATTGGATTAACAGAAAATATGCAATATGCATCATAACAAAATTAGACAGGTGCATAAATCTGGGCACCCTAACAGAGATATGACATCAATACTTAGTTGAGCCTCCTTTTGGCCTCTAGACGCTGTCCTGGATGGAGGTATTTCTGACCATTCTTCCATACAAAATCTCTCCAGTTCAGTTCAATTTGATGGACATCCTGCTTCAAATCATCCCATAGATTTTTGATGATGATGATAGTCAAGTCAGGGGACTGTGACGGCCATTCCAGAACATTGTACTTCTCCCTCTGCATGAATGCATTTGTAGATTTCAAACTGTGTTTTGGGTCATTGTCTTGTTGGAATATCCAACCCCTGTGTAACTTCAACTTTGTGACTGATGCTTGAACATTATCCTGAAGAGTTTATTGATATTGGGTTGAATTCATCCGACCCTTGACTTTAACAAGGGCCCCAGTCCCTGAACTAGCCACACAGCCCCACAGCATGATGGAACCTCCACCAAATTTGACAGTAGGTAGCAGGTGTTTTTTCTTGGAATGTGGTGTTCTTCCGCAATTCAAAGCACTTCTTTTTATTATGACCAAATAACTAAATTTTTGCCTCATCAGTCCAAAGCACTTTGCTCCAAAATGAATCTGGCTTGTCTAAATGAGCATTGGCATACAACAAGCGACTCTGTTTGTGGCGTGAGTGCAGAAAGGGTTTCTTGTTCATCACCCTGCCATACAGATGTTCTTTGTGCAAATTGCGCTGAATTGTAGAACGATGTACAGATACACCATCTGCAGCAAGATGTTCTTGCAGGTCTTTGGAGGTGATCTGTGGGTTGTCTGTAACCATTCTCACAATCCTGCGCATATGCCGCTCCTGTATTTTTCTTGGCCTGCCAGACCTGCTGGGTTTAACAGCAACTGTCCCTGTGGCCTTCCATTTCCTGATTCCATTCCTTACAGATGAAACTGACAGTTCAAACCTCTGAGATAGCTTTTTGTAGCCTTCCCCTAAACCAGGAGACTGAACAATCTTTGTTTTCAGATCTTTGGAGAGTTGCTTTGAGGATCCTATGCTGTCACTCTTCAGAGAAGAGGAAGGAAGCACAACTTGCAATTGACCACCTTAATTACCTTTTCTCCTGATGGGACACACCTGTCTATGAAGTTCAAGGCTTAACGAGCTAATCCAACCAATTTGGTGTTGCAAGTAATCAGCATTGAGCAGTGACAGGCATTCAAATCAGCAAAATTACAAGGGGACCCACATTTGTGCACAGCCAGTTTTTCACATTTGATTTCATTTCATACAACTAAATACTGCCTCACTAAAAATCTTTGTTAGGAAAACACCACAGTGCTCAGATGTTCCTAGGAAATGAAAGACATACCACTGTTATCTTTGTTGTTGAAAGGAGAGTAAATTATTATGCAGGCTGAGGAGGTTCCCAAACTTTTTCATATGACTGTAAGTACCACTGGCATGAAAGTGGCCATTCGGAATTGTGTCATTCTGAGAAGTCCTAGAATGATCAGCATCAAGACCAGGCCCAAGCACTCCATATAAGATGTGACATTTCTCACCCAGCACCATTGCCTTTTCCTTCTTTTTCTGCAGCCGCTCATCATTTTTGTCTGCCAATTTGTGCTCTTTTTGTGAGTTTGAAGAGTCTGGGTGCTTGACAGTACACTGTAAGTGCTAAAGGATTGCTAAATGGCACTAACATTTTCATTTTGTAAATAGCTGAATGGCTGAAAGAAGAATGGGAGTGCTGAATGGCTGGCTATGGCCTGTGAGTGCTAATATGACAAACATGCCACCACATGCTGGGTATAATGGGGACTCAACAGTTTCTATCAACATGTGTACCTTTGAAATGAAAGTCTTTTACCCTGAAGTTAGAATCCCTTAAGGTTTCTACTGAGTTCTCAACCACTCTACTTTATATTACTTTATCACACAAGGAATGAACTTCTGGAAAAAAACAGAAACTACAAAACTCTGACGGAGTCAGTGGAACAGCCAAGAATCCTCCTGATTGGGCAATTCGGTGAACAGCATCTTCAGAGGTCATGTGATGCTTCAGGCCACATGTGGGTATGGAGACACCAGTGTAAGCAAACAGGTATGTGAAGATGAGGAGGAATAGTTGAGCTGTGAAGACTCTGTAAGCCTTTTGATCATCTGTTGCTGGCTGTACTCAAGATCCCCTGCTTATTTATTTAATGCTGTGGGTCAAAGCTGGGAACAGAGCCAGATCAGGCCTCAACATGGCCTGCAAGTCATATGGGGTGTGAAAGTAATGGGACATGGAACTTACAAGAGGCCACAATCTATGCCTGTTTGTGCTCTGCTGAGAAGGCTGTGCAGAGCAGATCCCATCAGCCTACTGCTCTGTCATTATTCCTATCAAGAAAGCAGAGTTCAAACTTCAATGGCACCTCTTATTTGTGACGTAGCAGCTTCTCTGTTCACCATATAAAGCACTTGTCTCAAGAACTCCTGCTGCTCATTTTTCATTTCATTTCATTTTCCACCACTTATCGAAGACCATGTCACAGGGGCAACAGTCTTAGCAGTGAGACCCAAATGTCCCTTTCCCTAGCAACACTTGCCAGCTCCTATTATGGGATTCCAAGGTGTTCCCAGGCCATCAGGGAGAGATAATCCTCCCAGTGTGCCCTGGGTCTTATCCATGGTGTCCTCCCAGCTGGTTGTGCCTGTAAAACCTTCACAGGGAGGTGTCCAGGAGGCATCTATATCAGATGCTTGAACAACCTCAACTGGCTCCTCTCGATGCGGAGAGTCAATGGCTCTGCTTTGAGCCTCTCCCCGATGTCTGCACCTCTCACCTGATTTCTAAGTTAGAGCCCTGCCATCCTGCAGAAAAAAATCTCACTTTGGTGACTTGAACCCAAAAAGTCATCCTTTCAGTCATTACCCAAAGCTTATGACCACAGGTGAGGGGAGGGATGTAGATTAATTGGTAAATCAAGAGCTTAGCCTTCAGCTTCTTCTTCACCACTACAGATCAGTATAGTGACTGCATAACTGTGCCCACTGCCCCTATCCTTCTGTTGATCTCATCATCCCTTTTTCCCTCACTTATGAACAAGACCCTGAGATGCTTAAACTCCTCTACTTGGGGCAGTAACTCATGTCCTACTCAGAGAGGACAGTCCATGTTTTTTTCTACTGAGGACTGTGACCTCAGATTTGGAGATGCTGATCCTCATCCTTGCTGCTTCATGCTCAGTTGCAAACCATTACAATGTGAGCTGGAGTTCACAGCCCTGTGTAGCCAACAAGGCCATGTCATCTGCATAAAGAAGTGACAGCAATTCTAAGGCCCCTAGCTGCACCTTGCTATCCTGTTCATGAAAACTGGATATGAGACTAAGCACAGTCCTGGCGGACTCCCACACCCACTAAAAATGATGGTGATATTTTTCTGGGAGCCATGCCCCTGGAGTGACAGATTGAAGTGGTGGCCCTCATTTTAAAAAAAGGGACCAGAGGTTGTACTCCTACTATTGGGGAATCAAACTTCTCAGCCTCCTTGGAAAAGCTTATGCCAGGGTATTGGAAAAGAGACACTGCTCAGTCATGGAACATCAGATCTAGGAAGAACAGTGAACTACGTTGAACAGTGGACCACCTGTTTAACCTCATGAGGATTCTGGAAGGGGCATGGGGGAACATGCAATCAGCTTACATTTGTTTTGGGATCTTAGAGAAGGAATATAACTGTGTTCCTCCAGGGGTTCTTTGGTGAAAGGAGAGTATGGGGTTCCAGGATCTTTAGTAAGGGCTATTCGGTCCCCATATAATTGCAGTGAGTTCTGTGTCTGTATATCCTCGGAAAAACATCAGCACTTCCTGCTGCTGACATGATAAATATGTGGGGTGATCGAGGAGCAGGACAAGGCTACTGAGTGGATTTCTGGCTTTGTAATGACTTTGTATTTGTACCTCTAGTCACAGGTCATTCAAGCATTTATTTTAAATAAGTTAAGGGAGTTTGAGAATGAAGATGGACAGACAGACATGTGTCTTTGCACTCACTGGATTCCTTCTTTCTTTTATAGACAGTTGATCTTTAGTTTTTTTACATGTTTTTGTAAACATTTTTGGTGTTTTGTAAAGAATTTTGTACTACTTATATGTATGACAATGTGCTTCAGGAATAAATAGTATTGTTGCTCTCACACACAGTACCGAATATATCCAGTTCAAGATGGAAAAGGTGGAAAGAGGCTGCCATACATCCTGTGTGACACCATGGGTCTAGAAGACAGTAGCTATGATGAAGGGATCTGTGTGGAAGACATCATCAGCGTCATTAAAGGACACGTCCCAGACTTGTATGAGGTGAGACTCGCCTGTCATGTATACATATATTTCTGAAGCAAAGCCTAGGAAAATAAATAATTACTGAAAGTGAATGTGCCAACATGTTCTAAAAAGTGTAGTGAAGATGGTAACCAGATGGATTGTGTGTACAGCTCTTTACCATTTACACAGAACATATTCAGCTTGATGATTGATACAAAGTCCATCACTAAGGTGAGGCTTGAATGAAGACAAGGTAGCGTCTGGACTGAGATGGCATTAAGACAGAGCTTTACAGTGTTGCTCAGTCCATTTTCTATCCATTTTTCTCCCTTTTGCCCTAAAATTCCACTCACTGCTACGACCACAAGCAGGAATACAAATGACCTTTTGTAAAATGTGTAGGAACATGTCTCATGCTGGCAGGATCATCACGAGACACCTTCAATGGGGACGTTAACCACAATTCAGAATATCCACTCTGTTGAGCTTTAGTGAGATGAATCCCTGCTGTACGCAAATAAGACTTGTGTGACGCTGGTGTCCACTACAGCCAGGACTTGTGACCCCAAAGGTAAACTCCAAAATTTTCAGTTTGCTGTCTACTGCATCCTGTATATAGAAACAATATGGATGGATGGATGTTAAACTCCTTAATGACGCTGGCTGCATTAAAAAATGTTTGTGGTACATGCGGCCCACAGTGACCACTGGTTTTTTCAACCCCTTTTAACATTCATTTCCTATACAGATCGTGTATAATGCGAGGAGCTGGGGCACTGCCCATTCAAATATTTCAATAATTCAATTTAAATTAATTAGGTAATGTGAAGTAATCATGAAATAAATATGTTTATCTGCACAACGTACCTTGTGTCAGTGCATGTGAACATCCATTCAAAATTAGTTACAACTTGTATTTGTTTAATTCCTGTATGATTAAAATAAAAAGCAAAATAAGAGTGTATGTAAATCATTGATCTTTTAGAAAGCAGGTGACCTGAGGCTGCTATTTAATTGGTTGCTTTCAGATTTTTCCAGGGATGCAGGACACACCAACATTTATTGGCAGCGAATTGGTATTGCTTTAGATTTATTTAATCTAATGTGATTGGACAATCGTCGGTGCACTATGTCATGTTGACATCAATGGCTCACAGCTCACACCCGCCATTAACGTAACTACAGAGGAGCGAGCGTGACTTTAGGGAGATGACAACGTCAAGCAGAATTTCAGAAATCAAAGAAAATTTGATTATTTCTTTAATGGAACACCCCTTCATAAATCATTCACTTGAAGACAAAAATAAGATAAACTAGAATTAACACTAGAATTACCAAAGCTTATGAAAAAACTCATAAAGCAGCCTGCTATCCTATCCTTCCCCCGCCGCTGAAACGGCAAACACCTCTCCAAGCTCAAGCCTTGTTTATCAGGGAGTGAGGTACCTAGAGCTGTATAGACTAAAAAGTATGTTGTTATTTGGAACACATGCATTTCATGTGTGTTCACTGTCTACGAAGATCTATGTAAGTGTAGGATGAAAGGAAATGCAAGGAAGTTGAACACATACATAAAAGACAAACGTTTTCCATGTTTTAGCACTAACGACAAAATTTTGACATGAGGTGTATAATGTGTGAAGACTGAAGTCCAAATATCAAATAAACACTTTCACAAGAGCATGACTATGTCGATCAAATACAGGAAGCTCTGCAGTCTACTTGTGACTTTACGCTGTAGGAAGATAAGTAAATAAATCAAGGTAAATTACATTCAATCTGACTTTTATATAAGTAACATATAAATGTTTCTTATGTAAAGACCATCACAAACATAATCACAAATAGGAATTTGCACGATACGTTGATGACATCTGTAAGCCATGATGTTTCATTGAAGGGTAGGTGTGGGGCAGACTGACTGGCAGGATGATGCCCGACCTCTTCCTGCATCCAAACGATGCCATCTTTTGCCTTTATGCCTGGTGCAGCTGCGTTGTTCTTATATGTGAGTGGACATTTCTAGTGAGGAGGGCTTCTGTTCTCTTTCTCCGATGTAGAACCCTCATCCTCATTTGAGTCCACCTCTGTTATAGCACATCTTTATTTGAAAACTAGCAGTGTCAGATCGGGGCGAGCATGAATGCAACTGAGAGAATAGAACTGAATAAAAAAAAAAAGTTAACCTTTACAAGTACCATACATTTACACCGTTGTTACAGACTCAAATCAAATATATGTTTTTATTGTGTAATAGTAACAATAAGAGAAGCTCAGTACTCAAAACGTTTATTTTGGGACATGGGAAGGCTCAAACCCACGACCTTTTGAACAGGAGTTAGCAGTTCTTATCGCTGTAATACCAAAGATGTCACGACAACAAACCACACTAACCCGATTTCTTTTTCTTCGGTTATAGTCTTGAATAAAAGCACACGTGTTCTGTTATATTTGTACCTTTTGTGAAAGTGCTTATTTGATATTTGGACCTCAGTCTTCACACATTATACACTTCATGTCAAAATGTTGTCATTAGTACTAAAATATGAAAAAAGTTTGTCTTTTAGGTACGTGTTCATCATTTCTTGCATTTCCTGTCATCCTAAACTTATATAGATCTTTGTAGACACAGAACACACATGAAATGCATGTGTTCCAAATAACGATATCTTTTTTAGCCCACACAGCTCCAGGTACCCCACTCCCTGATAAACAAGGCTTGAGCTGGGAGAGGTTTTTGCTGTTTCTACAGCAGTGGGAGAATGGGATTGCAGGCTGCTTGCTGCTTGGGCTTATTGACACATTTACAAGACAAAAGACGCTGATGGAGAGGTGCAAGCGGATTTAAAGTGGGCTGGGTTTACGAGTTATTTCATAAGCTTTGGTAATTCTAGTGTTAAGAATTCAGCAGGAGCTGTGATTGAAGACAAGCTTACATACAGACTTTTTCCAGCTCTTGTTATGACAAATGGAGTTGGCTAACTGGATGTGGTGTAAGTAAGGCCTTTTTTAGTTTCCCTGTTTGCTGATTCAAAGTGTTACTGAATTATTGTGGACAATGACAGGGGTACCAAATCTAAAAAAATGGCTGCACAATAGGAAAAGGTTAAACTTTTTTGGCAGGCTTAGTATTGCTGAACAGCTAGATGAAGGTTATAGGATGGGCATAACAAAGAGGTGACCAAAAATCAACGCATCTTGTCCAGAATAATAGAATATGGAGCATTTGAATTGGTTTCGCATAGCCATGATGAGAGTGACAGCTCCTATAAGCCCGAAGAGATCACTTCTCCAAACCATGCATTAAAAAGGTTGAAAACACTGTGGTGCCTAAACGTGCAATGTAACAACAGTTGTTTTGATAACAAAGGACTTTTTTTACTGGGCATTCTACAGCTCCTGCAACTTTAAGCATTCAAAATACCCACAAGTAATCACAGAAGCAATTCAATACTGTGGTAAGTAATATTATTTGTTTAATAAAATAGAAACTAAATATTAATAAGTACAAACAAGCAAAATTATTTGCATACAACCTGAAAATAGACTTGGGATATTGTGATTCAGGTGATTTGTTATTCTTGTAAGCATTTCAAAATTGATCTTTGATGCTCTTGTTCCAGGCTACATTTTGCAGCTGCCTTTTTTCTGTTTCATACTGTGCATAACAAGAGATCTACTGTGACATCTGAAAATGTAAACAAACTTGTGTGACTTAGCAATTGGTTGAGTGTTAAGAAGGAAAAATATTGATGCCAGTGGCCTTGAACAGTGTTACAGATATGTCCAAAATATTAGGTTTTATTTGTCATAAGTTTAACAATAAATGGAATTACTGAAATCCTCTTTCCAGTATATCACGATACTGACATTATTTTATTTCTAGTTGACCTGATGATGTAGTAACTGTCCATGTTTACATAGTTCATAGTGTACTGTAGTACTAAACACTGTCCTGTATAATTACCAATCATGCAAAGACTCTGGGCCTCATGTTTCAATGGTGCATACACACAAAAAGTTTGCATACACCTGTAAAAACTAAACTTGGAGTAAAGCTACATACATTTTTATGGCAGTATCACGCCATGTATACACACTTTTCTGCTTGATTTGCAAACTGGTTGCACCCAGCATCAAAGCAGTGCTACTGTTTCTGTGTGGTCTCCCTTTCTTTCATAGATTCACATATATGATGCGGACTTTATCAAATTCACAAAATTATTTGCATATTGTTTACAAATTTAAGACACTTGATTGTAATTCTCCTGTAATCACATAATGGTCCACAGAATGGCTAAGTTGTTCCAAATATCATGGCTGCTTTAGCGTTGTTACTCTCAGTGCACCACTCAGAGTATTTTAACCCACTGTATCTGAGTGTGGAATACAGTCGGAGTGCTCTACGTAGGGTTGTGTTGAGAGCATAGAGTATTTTCATGATACAGCTAATAGCTCTGGAGGACATTTATAGCACACACTGCAGCCTCAAGGAAGACCACTAGCATCTGCATGGATTCTACACAGCCATGCTATAGTCTATTTGAACTTCTCCCATCTGGCAAACACTTCAGAGTCTTTCCTGCATGGACCGTGAGGCTCAGAAACAGTTTCATCACAAGAGCTACAAACGCACTCAATCAGTCCATCAAGTACTCCCGGTAGAACTGTTTATACTTAGAATTACAAAGACCTCACTGTAAAGTTGCACTACAACTGTAACATTACACAACTTCAGACACTTTATGAACTGTATATACTGTACATGTTTATTGTCCTTAAAGTATTATATTACATTTTATAGATAAACCGTTAACTTCATTTAAATAATGTATACTATTAACAATTAAATATGTGCAGGCACAGTGACGAGCTGTGGCACAGTGATGAGCTGGCTCCACATCCAGGGATTCTTCCTGCCTTGTGCTCTATGCTTGCTGGGACTGGCTCAATGCTGGATGGATGCATGGATGGATGGATGAATGGAAAACTTAAACATGTTTAATGAAGATTTTTCAATGTTCCTTAAAAGTTTTAAAGAACTGTATTCTAAGCTTACAGCTGGCTTTACATTTATTGCAGACGCTTATTGTGTGGAGATTGGTTATGTGGAGAAAGAAAACAGAAGGACAGGAATTGGGGGTTAATACGTTTGACAGACACAGTACTGCTGCAATAAATTATTCCATTATCCCTCATCATTTGCTGTGCCACCGTGCCCCCACATATTTAATACATTTCATGCATTTCATCATGAAAATGATATCAAGTATACATCTTAGTATTCTTAAATGTTCAGAGAGCTGTACTATCATGAATGTAATGTATTCTGTGTGGCGATCACTGCCTTCGCACTCCTATCAGTATAAGAGAAAGCCCTTTTAAGAAGCACAGAGTAATTAATGACTGGGTCAGGGAACACTTTGAATAGTAAGCATTTAATGTGCTACTTTAGTTACAATGGGATGTGAGAAACTCTAGTAAATTAAACATCGATTTTAAGATGAAATTTATGACATTCTACTTTAATGACAACATAAACTACGAGATTAAAGTGGAAATTTCAACTTCATCTCGACATACACCTTTTTTCTTCACTGTGTTCCTATTTTCTTTCTTCTCTGTGGCCCTAATACTCTTCTGTATGACATCAGACAGTGGGCTGCGACTGGCCTTTTCATGTCGACTTTGACATCTAACCACTTCTTTTTTATTTTGGGCACTGTGTGACTTTATGAACTTGAACCTTTGAGTCTCACTCCATTAATTTCTTTTTGTTGCACACACCACTACACTAAGCCACTAAATGGTATGCTTTTCCTTGCCTCCACTTCACTGAGTAGGACCTTCACTTCAAAATCGGTGAAATGCTCCTTTTTTTTTTTACCTGTGCTTTTACCATTGTGTTTTAACACTAGAATTACCAAAGCCGACGAAAAAAAGTCATAATCCTGGCTCAACTTAAATCCATTCGCACCTCTTTGTCAGCGTCTTTTGTGTTAGCGACCTTTTGATTACCAGTCAGCACAACCAAAGTGGTCATATTAAAGGCGTGTCAATATCGCACCCTAATGTGAGTTCTTTTTCTTCAGTTATATTCTTGAATGAAAGTGCACTTGTTCCGTTATACTTGTACCTTTTGTGAAAGTGTTTATTTGATATTGGACTTCAGGCTTCGCACATTATACACTTCATGTCTACATTTTGTCAATATTTACTAAAACATGAAAAACTTTTCTGTTTTACCAATGTGTTTACATAGATTGTTATAGTCATGGAACACACATGAAATGCATGTATTCAAAATAACGATATATTATTTACCCTCTACAACTTCAGGCAACTCACACGCAGGTAAACAGAGTTGAGCTGAGAGAACTTTCTGCATTGGTGGGGGGATGGGATAGTAGGCTGCTTGCTGCTTGTGCTTATTGACACATTTACAACACAAAAGACGCTGATGGAGAGGTGTGAACGGATTTAAGGGGGGCTGGGAGCTTTTTCATAGGCGTTCGTAATTCTAGTGTTAACAAAGCACTGAACAGAAGGGGCTATTTAAATTGATTTGCATATTCAAATATGTGAATTTCTGGGAGGAGTCGGGGTGGGGCACAGTTTTATGCATCTGAAGCTTTTGGTACATATGCACATTTCTGTTTTTGTTTATACACCATATTTTAGTATGAATTCTACGCATGATGTTATACATGAGCCCCTCTATCTTTTCTTTTTATACATTGTGTTTTTTACTCCCTTAGTGTGCTTTAGTCATAGGCCTACTGTTTGTTAAAGTCATGCAGGTTAAGAAGGTTGGACTTATAGCGGTCTGGTGCTGCTAAGATTCACACCATCGATGAGACGATGATTTATTTGTTTTTCTGATGGAGATTCCAGGGACGCACCCAGCCTTGGCCCAACCTGTACACACTCACAAGCAGAGACACAAAACCAAAGAATGAATAAATAATAATATATTAAATGAAAACCCAATACACAACAACAACAACAACCGGACCAACCTCCTCTTTCCCCTATGGCGATAAAATAACAATGAACCACAACAATAAACACTCACGACAATGTCCTAATGCAGTCCAATACAGCAAAAGCAGGTGAAATGGTATGGTGTGAAGATGAAAATCCCGAGAACAGCTTCCGTAGAAAATGAGTGAAACAGTCATACCAGTATACTTGGGTGGCTTGGGGTGAGATTTGCAGGAGCGCTCCTTTTGAAGACTCATGACGATTAATCCACCACTATACATACGACAAGCAGGCACGAGACAGTTCATTCATCCTAACGGGAAACGATCCAGGGCACAATTGACTTTTTAGACGACACATTGGACAGGATACACAAAAACACAGATCTTCCTTGTTGCTCTGCCAGGCTCCCCTTTTCAACTTTCCCAATGGCCTCTTTCATACCCAGCAGCCCCTGCTTCCGTTTCAGTCAACCTATGTGGGTAACACCCTTGGGCTGCTGGGAAATGGAGTGCTTCCCACGGTAGCACTTCTACAAAGTGAGTGAGAGCTCGAGACAGAGAAAAACATTTACTTAACAGTGTTGTTCACTGTAAGCTATTATTGGTGTCTATACATTGGGTGCTGTCATACCAGTTAAATGTTTTTTTTTGGTTTTTTGTTTTGTTTTTGCATCATTGGAAAACCAAATTTTAATTTTCTTCTTTAAAATAGCCAAGAAGGACAGAGTTTTATTTTTTACCGCTAGGTCTTTAAATTGTGTATGTGCATCTTCCAACATTGTGTGCATTACTGAGCAGGGTTTTATTAGAGGATCCCCCTCACTCGGGTGCTGATGGTCAAGTTCTGTAAACCATCTTATCTGGGTGAAATTTTATATGCCCACCTACTAACAGTTTTCTGGCTATGCCATTACTACTATTACTAATAACAATAATTCTTTATATTTATATAGCACTTTTCTCACTACTCAAAGTGCTCTGTTTTGTAGGCAACGTTACACTTTATGTGTTTTTTCCTTTTTTTTTTCTTTTTTGTTGAGTTAAGAAGTGCTGCTTCAGTTTGTCCCCCCAAAAGCCGTTCCCCCACCCAAATGTTTTTCACCAGCCACCATCGATTGTATCTTTATTTAATTAAATAGATTACATTTATACCCGCCATTGAAAGGCCTCTTCACTGTCCCATCACATTACTACTAAGCTGTAATTTGAATGGAAACAGACCCAACAGAAAAAATGTGAACTAACAGAAAGAACATTAGTGCTTTAGCTTTATGACAAAGATATCACAATCTCATGAAGAACACAGACAGACAGACAGACAGATAGATAGATAGATAGATAGATAGATAGATAGATAGATAGATAGATAGATAGATAGATAGATAGATAGATAGATAGATAGAAGTGGAGATTGTTAATTTGAATATAGCACACAATTAACAACAAGCTGGTACGTATTTTTATCTTAGCACAACTTTCCTCAAATTTGGACAATTTCTTGAAATTAGCAACCAAAATCCACATGCACGGCCACGCCAACACTTAACTTCCATCAGGCGGATGTAGTTTCCATTACAACTGCTAGATGGAGTGACCAGTGCTTCCAATACAATCCTTGGTATGTATCGAATACGCATCAATCAGCATTGGCGGGATACATACGCCACTTTGGCTGCTTTCAGGCCAGAAGCGGTTTGAAGCAATTTTGCGACAATCATCTACAAGGGGTTAAAGCTACGCAGCTGCCATGACTGCCCACAGCACTGACCAGTCTTTCCTGTCTGTGATTTTGAGAACCGATTCTAAACTTCTCAACTCACACACACTTTTTTGTGGTGTACGATGTATTCACGATACCATATAGCCATTTTTGTCTGCAAAAAGCCCAGTCAGCTTGAGGCAATTCAGGAATACAAACGTATTGCTCTGTCAGTGGAGTTGGCTGTTTGCTGTGTAGTACATGATGCTGTTCACAGAAGTCATTACAACAACAACATTTATTTCTATAGCACATTTTCATACAAAAAGTATCTCAAAGTGCTTTACATAATGAAGAAAAGAAAATTAAAAGACAAAATACAAAATTAAAATAAGACAACATTAGTTTAACATAAAAAGGAGTAAGGTCCGATGGCCAGGGTGGACAGAAAAAAAAAAAAAAAAAAACTCCAGACGGCTGGAGAAAAAAAATAAAGTAACGTGAAACGTCAATAAGTATTGAAAATTGAAAAAAGAAACAAGAAGAGAAAAGAGGGAACAGCGCATAGGAAAAATGCATTTTTATTTATTTGTTTTGCATTTTTCAACTTTGAGCATCTTATGAGCGATGTGTCCAAAACACATAAAGAAACAAAAGCTGCAAAAGTATTAGAGGTGACATAAGAACACCTGAGTCAGCCCATTACCAAATGAAACTGACAAAAGGCTGTGCAGTGTACAGGAAAAGACCCCAAAACTGCTTAGACTCCATTGTAATTCACCAACATGTTCAGCATTCTGAAATGTAACAGAAACATTTTGATAAAGTAGTCGACAGTTTTTTGCCAAAGAAATAAAAAGGGTTACTATGTTTCTTATTTCTATGTATATCATACAGTATAAGACAAGATGATGGACCATCTGTCGGGCAGGCTGCACTTTGGAGCAGGACAGTCACCTTTTCTCTTCACTCTACACCCCCAGCTATAAATAAAACAGCAGGTCATGTCACTTGCAGAAATTCTCAGGTGATTCTGAACTTATGGGGTGTGTTGATAAAGGGGGATGAGACAAGGGAGCGGAGTCGGGGTGAGAACTTAGTTTGTTGGTGCAGAAAGAAATGTGTGTCACTTAACATCATGTGTGTGAATTTCCCCTTGGATTAATAAAGTATCTATCTATCTATCTATCTATCTATCTATCTATCTATCTATCTATCTATCTATCTATCTATCTATCTATCTATCTATCTATCTATCTATCTATCTATCTATCTATCAGCAAAACCAAGGAACTAGGAACTGACTCAAAGAGCTTCTATGTCTGGACAGTATTCAAGGTGGGATGTGGAGGTGGTCCAGTCCTATCAAAGCCAATGAAAGGGTGGACTGGTCTCGTAACACAAAGGAACTATAGAAGAAAGGACAGAGTAGAATCTTTTTCCTATGGAGCCTGGGCTCCTTTAATGTGTGAGGTGACATCCTTCACATGTCCTACAATTCTGTGAAGGCCAGTGTGGTGTGCTGGGCTGGTGACATCACTTCAGGAGAGCCCACCAAATCAACAAGCTAATTTAAAGGGCAGGCTCAATTATGGAATTGACTTTGACTTTGAACCCCTGGAGGTCATAGAGGAGAAGAGAATAAAATCAAAACCGAGTGTCATTATGAACAATTTCTGTGACACACCAACATTGAGGGCTTTCAGCCAATGAATTACTCATCAGAAGTGTATCAAGAAACATTATACTAGAAATTTGCCTGTATATCTTCTCACTGGGGCTGGGACTGCCAAATCAGACATTTTCTTTATGTTATTTTTAATTTTCTTTCCTTTTATTCAGTCTGACACTTACACATGAGCACTCAAGGTGATGTTGCACTATAAAGAACTGATAATAACAAGCAGGGGGGCTCCCATGAAAAACTGTACATGTGTGTGAGTGAGGGGAGTGTGAGTTATGTCCTGTTAAACTAATCGTGTCTCTCCAGTTCAGTCCCAAGGCACCGATAACCTGTAATGACGTGCGCTACAAGAAGCACCCCAGTCTGGCTGATAAGGTGCACTGCGTCGTCTACGTAGTTGAAGCAGACAAAATTAGCCTCCTCTGTGAAAGTTTGCTGAAGAAGATTAAGTCTATCCGGGCCAACGTGAACAGTATGGGTGAGTACCTGCAGCTTGACAGAGGATGATGGGACATTAATGAGACATTCTGAGAACATTTTTATTTCTCCCACATAACTATACAATTAATAGTGCGCATCACTGCTGAAAAGTCAGTTGTTGTTAATATCAGTAAGACCATTTAGTGAAGTTCAAAATGCTTGTTAAAATGAAATGCACTCAGCAGTTTATATTGCATGCTTATTGTATGAAAGCAGTGATTTCCCGACTTTGCTTCAGACCACATGATTACACATTAAACCTATTTAACAGTTTGTGTCTTTGCTTGATTGGTTATATAACTATTATATCTCCCAGGAATGGACAGTTCATGGCTGTAAAGGTTGTATAGCTAAGGGGATGATCTTCAGGATCTGCTGTGGCCATTCATCTCATGGTGACCCCTGCTTTGAGACTCTGCTTCACCTCCCCTCCTGCTCCAGCTTACTTTACCAATTTCTTCTTCTATGTACTTGTCCTTAATAGATAGATAGATAGCCAGCATAGGGCACAACACAGGAAATAACTCTGCCAGTCCATCCCATTGCAGGACAAACACACACACTCACGGGGCCAACTTAGCATCAGCAATTCACCTAACAGACATGCTTTGGACAGTGGGAGGAAACCAGAGCACCCAGGAAACCCACCGAGACATGAAGTGAACATACACACTCCACGCAGGGAGGACCTGAACGTGACCGTGGGTCTCTTTACTGCGAGGCAGCATCATTACCTCTGTGCTCACTGTATGATGACATTTAAATGATTAATTAAATGGTCCAAAGTCCCAAGTATTAAAAAATACAGTATGATAAAAGTTTATAAGCAAATAGTAAAACCTAGCTAAAAGCATATAATTAAACTTCAACTTAAATGTACAGCACGCAATAATTTTATATTCATATAAATCACAGAGATGTGGGAGCCCTGACCCAGGGATGTTGCCATCTAGCCTATCGAGGGAGCATGTAGTCCTGACAGGTTGTATCTCCTTTCATGCATTACACTGCCTGGGTATTGTTCTTTGTCTCATCCTGGCCAGGACACCTGCCCATGTGCGCTTTCCATTACAAAGGATACAGAATGTAAGAATGCTCCAGAGACAGAAACACACTAAAACAATCGAGAAGATTGTGAATTAGTCGAAAATGATCCTTTGAAAACCACTACTTTGCAAAGATACATCAGCGTTATGATCAATGTCAAGCTGTATTTTTTCATGTTGACATCCTCAACCTGGCACTGCTGCTTCTTTGACACAATACTGCTTTTATGTGAGTTATAAAGTAATTGGTTATCATAACCACAATCCCGGGTGAAATTGATTTTAGTGTTGACAATGTCAGATCAGTTGTGAGGTTCTGTAGAACAAACGGTGGTAAGAAATCCACATCAGTGAAGAAGATCTGCCATAGGCCTTGAAATCAGAGGTTACTGAGATTAATCAAACTACTGAAGAAACGGCAATGATGTAATAATGTTATGAAATGATAATGAATAATCTATTAATTAATATAAAAATTTAATAGTGTTTGATTGAAAATGAAATCTTTCTGAGACACCTTCAGTGGTTCGATGGTGTCCTCGTCATTCTGTTAGACAGGAATATAAGAAATGGCAGACAGAATCGGAATTTCACTCAGACTCTTGTCTCTTATCTTGCAGGGATTCCTCAGCTTGTGTTGGTCACTAAGATAGACAAAGCCTGCCCTGAAGTTGGAAACGACCTGACCAAAGTGTACAGGAGCCGCTACCTTTATGAGAAGGTGAGTCAAAGGGACTGACCGGGGGGACTGGTAGTGATGAGTGTGATGTGATCATAAGAAGTAGTAAAAGGTGTAAACAAGAAAGGGGCATCTGAACCAACCTCTAGACATTCTCTGTCACATTGCCAGTTTTCTTCTTTGCTATTCATCAGGACAATTGATTATCTGAAACTAATCAAGTGTTTATTGGTTATTATCACCTCTTTTTTGTTGTTTGATATTTTTAAATTTAAGTCTTTTAAATAGTAAAGCCTCTACACATATTCAAGTGTCCTCCTCAAGCCCAGATTCACAGGCGGTCTCTTGTGTCTGATGCCATGTGACTATCATGTGGCAGTTCTTTAGTGCCAGAGAGCCAGTGAGGGAGTGTGAAGGGGACATACTTTAGACCATTCAGAGACAGAGGAGAGTCGCTGCTGAAGATTTGTTTGGCCCACCCATCTCTGTGCTATCAGTCAAATGTGTCCATATAACGGGTTTGTTCTGGCAGAGCCAGTTGTGCTCTAACTGTTCAGTAATCTTTTGTAAATCTAACATACAAACCCTAATGCTGCTGCTGCAGGAAACAGGAAGCCAATGTGGCAGAAAGTAGAAGGCGAGTGCAGCAGCAGGAAGCAGAGTGTGTTTGTCTTCTCAAACAGTCCTTTGCCATCCTCCTTAGTTAGCCCAATCCCTGTAAGTTGTCGCCTTTTTCTAGTTATATACCTTTTATTTAAGTAACTTCTGGTCAGGGAATGTCCAAGTAAATGTTATATTTCAACAAGTAAATTTTCTGAGTTTTCGACTGTTAAGATTTTAGTTATAAATGCGTCTGTACTAATGTTATGTTTGTATATGACACTTATACAATTACTTAGTGGTGTTTGTTTGTATTTGTGTTTACAGTTTCACTCCAGTTCTGTGATTAGACAACATCTCAACATCACTATGTGGTTCTGGAAATTAGTGCATAAAGGTGTTTAGCTTGCTGGATAATTGAAGAGAAGATTCAGTTAGGCCAGTACAGGGTTCAACCACAGCCTTGACGTACCGTATGTGTGTGTCTCTTTAGAAAATCTCCCAATGTGTCCCTTAGTTAGTGTTAAATGACAAACACAAAAACTGAAGATGGGCTCCCTGTCTGCCACTGAATTCAATTTGTCCAGATTGTCCTGAATTAGTGTCACCGTCACAGGGATCATCAAGTCTCACTAGCTGGACCTGTCTTCTGCATCTCTACAGTGCATATAGAGCAGTTCAGTTTCTCAGTTCATACCGATTCTCTTCCTTACCATTGAAACAGACATCCAGGTTGAATAAACATTTCTTCAGTCAAATTTACAAGAGAAACTTTGGTTTGCTCATTCAGTATTTACACATTGTGTTTCCATGATTAAGTCACTTAACCAGCTTGTATTGTCAGAGTGTCAGCAGTGGGATCATCATCAAGGTTTGCAAACACCTATCTTAGTTTAAACACTTAAAGATGAAAATAATCAGGAAACTCAACCAGCAGCAGCTCATAAATCAAGTCCCGCTTGAGTTTTCCTCTACTTCACCCTTTTATTCCATTTTAATTCCAGGTGACTCAGCTTGGACAGATGCTGGGAGTTCCCGTCTCCTCCATCTCCCCTCCATCTCCCCGGTTAAGAACTACTCAACAGAGACGGAGCTCAACCTTCATGTGGACGTTTTGATCCTGACAGCCCTGCAGCAGATGTTGAGAGCTGCTGATGCCTGCTTTGATGATATGAAGCTGAAAGGCCTCGCTCAGCAAAGCAGTTCCTGATGTTTTTTATTTTGCCATGGTTCAATAACTTGAGTGCATTTGAAAATAATTTTTTTTTGACAACATCTTAATACATAATCAGGTTGGATTATTGCGAACCCATTCCACATGCACATTGAGTTGCAACCATTAATCCAAGGATGTGGGATGACCTGAAAAAAGTCCACAAAGACCTGGAGAAGTCAAGTAAAGTCCACCCAGGCCTTTACAAGACGGAGCAACGCTAATCTGAACACCAAAGTGCCAGCTGTTTCGATCGAGTGAAGTAGTAATGTAGAGATGTAGGGAACTGTTTGATGTTGGTTCTCTGAATATTTGACACATTTATTGCCTTACTTTGTTATCTTTCCCATTTCACATTGTTTAACATAGACATGTAGTATTATGTTTATCGTGTGATCTAGATAGATAGATAGATAGATAGATAGATAGATAGATAGATAGATAGATAGATAGATAGATAGATAGATAGATAGATAGATACTTTATTAATCCCAGGGGGAAATTCACTTGGGAATTAACTAATAAAGCATCTTGTATTAGAGTTCATTGTACAGTAGAACAAATATTTAAATAAATATTACCTTAAAGTGATATTTCTAGAGTTCTTCCAGTGTCTGACTGACTTTCTTCACAGTTTTCTTTTGCTTCAGAATGGTGTCTAGTTTGTGTTTAATTGCCAACTCCAAACTGGCTCACTGTGATTGAGTGGATGCAGTGGTGGACTGGCATCCTGTCCAGGGTTCATTCCAATAAAGACTCCGCCTCCTGTGTAATAAGTTGGTTATGAAACACCTGGCTGGCATGTGAAGTTCATTGGTCAAACTCAGTCTTGGTGCCCTCTGGTGGCTCCTGATTTGTATTTCCTGCAGATGAGCCGTTTATCTAACTTTGAAGGAACACTTCACATAATTAAAAGTTTTTTCCTTCTTTATTTCTACATTTTATATGTTTGTTCAAAAATATATATTATTTGAGTCTGTTGTATGGTATTTAGAAAATATCTGTGCATTTTACTCGACAAAAAATATATATTTATATTTTTGACCTTATACGTATATGAGGGTGAGTTACAAATTGTCCACACTCCGGTTATATTAAAACTTCTTTTGGCAGCACTATCTTAATGGAGCTTTCTGTACGATGTCCCTGTCTCCCCAGTCACAGCTCTGCAGGTGTGAACATGTTACGTCAGATCATTTGCGAGAAACAATGGCAGCCTCACTTGTGATTTGCATGAAAGAAAAGCAACATGCAGTGCTTCAAGAGTGTGCCTGGTGCCGATATTTATCAAAGACTTTGTGCACAGTATGGAGAAAGTGTTTTGTTGTGAAGAAGTGTGTATGAATGGATAGAGAAGTTCAAGGAAGTGTCTGCCATGAAAAAGGAGCTGGACGCCCATCCACATACATGACTGATGACAACATTGAGCGTGCATGTGACATGATTTTATTGAATAGACAAGTGACAATGCCTATGCAATAATCCACGATAGACTTGGGTTTCAAATGAAGCCCTATGAGGACAAAGATTCACGTCTGATAAACAGGTGAAGACAGTGGTGCATTTGTGGCTCGCAGCTCAGCCTAAAACATTTTTTAATGAAGGAATACAAAAGCATGTTGACAGATGGACAAAGTGCATTGAAAAGCAGGGAGATTATGTCACAGAATGATGGATTTGTCTTTTCTGAAAGTTGATTAAAATAAATTCTACAGCTGGAGTGTGGATAATTTTTAACTCACCCTCATATACAAAATGCTAACAGTTGTGCCTCTACGTCACACAATTACTAGGTCTAAAACTGGGGCTTGATGTTGGTCTTCACTGAAAGTTTATGGCATGATACTCACTGATGTAGCACAACATATGGCTGGCAGGGTCAAAGCCATTCAGAAGCTCGGCACATCCAAATGCTTCTATATGACCTGTGTAGGTCCAATTGGGATCCTCCTGTCACTGAGACTTCAACAAATCGAGACACTCTAATCTCCAAGGGGCAAATGTCCCTCTTCAAAGGTCACCACTAGTCCACAAAATGTTTCTGATTTCAAGAACAGCTTATATCTTGATCACCCATTTGTTTCCAGGCCTCACCACTCTACAGTTTCTTGCTTTGCCACTGGTGGCTGGCAACAAACTTCATGAAATTATCAGGGCTCGAATCCTTTCTATCGAAAATTGTATAGGGAAACTGATCAGTAGGGCAGTATGACAGTAAGACGAGCCACAACATCTGCTGAGCATAAGGCAAGTTGTGAAGGCCGATGACATAATAGGAACAAGAAAAATGACATCTCTGGATTCCACTGTGTGTGACCCACTGATACTCATGACGTGTGGCTAACAGCAACATCCACAAAGTTAATGGGCTTTGCATCCTTCTTATAGCTAATGGGATACAGAATGCAAGCCCGACAAAGACAGATGTAAGCATGCACAAAGCAAACTGTGCTCAGGTATTCATAGCTGTGTGATTTTTATACTTGCAGAATAGACTGATACACACTGTTACAGCACAAAGAAGAACAAGGGCCATGTCCCCCCCATTCACAAAGTTATCAAAATGCGAGATACACAATGCAGGCGTGACAAACACTGACAACTGCCTGTGTAAACTGATGTCTCCTTAGGTCTGTACAACAGACTAGTTGTTTTCAGCACAAACTAAAGTCAGACACTTTGATCGTAAACACACAGTCATCCACACTGAAAAGATTAATGTAATATATGTGATATGTTTAATGTGCTTATTGTAACATGCACTGATGTAGCACACATGTGGCAGGCTGAGGCAAAGCCATTCACAAGCCTGGCCCACCCAAATGCTTCTATGTGAATAGCCATGAAAAGCAACAACATCTGCCAGGTCATCTCAGCATCAGTCCAGAGCCATTTCACTGAGGATGAATGACAAATGATGAGACAACAACCAAAGCAAGAGGTCAGTTTGAACACAGAGCCATTGAACCGCTCACTAGCACTGCCGACCATCGTCTTACCTGCCAGCCTGCAGGGTACAGAGGCATGAAGATAAAGAGCACCTTCCAGAGGACTTCCATGATAGAAAGCTGGAAAAAAAAGTCCATGAACCACCTTATTTTGAGGACCGGGGGGTCCAAGTGTTTCTTAGCCTTTTATTAATGTACTATGTTGTTTAATGAGCACATTTAATATGAATAGCACTAAGTAACATCTAATATTTAGGACACACTGTCATTGTCACTATTGTGTGCTGTGTTTTAATTGTCACTTAAAGAAAATCTATTGAGAAGCCATTAAGCATGATAGGATCAAGAATTGATGGAAAAGGTATTTTGAAAAGCTGTTAAATGAAGAAAATCCAAGGGTGGTGTTTGGGAATAAAGTTCTAAATGAAGGGCGAGTGCCAAGAATTAGGAGGAAAGAAATAAAGGAGGGACTGAAAAGAATGAAACACAGAAATGCAACAGGACTGGCTGAAATACTAGTAGAAGTGTGAAACAGTTTAGGAGAAGAAGGAGTCGATGTGTTGTGTTATCTGAAGGAGAAGATCTATGAACAGGATAGAATACCAGAGGAGTGGAGGAGCAGTAGGATTGAACTCATTTATAAAGAGAAAGGTGACATTCAGGATTGTGGAAATGATAGAGGGATAAAGCTGATGTCACACACAATGAAAATTTGAGAGAGGGTTATAGAGACAAGGCTTATGGAAGAGACCACCATAGGGGAGGAGCAGTTTGATTTTTGCCAGGGAGAAAAACAACTGATGCAGTCTTTGCATTGAGACAACTGATAGAGAAGCATTGAGAAAAACAGAAAGGTTTGCATATGGTGGTCATTGAATTAGAGAGGTCTGGAGGTGCATGAGAGAGAAAGGAGGACCAGAGAAGTGTGTGAAGATTGTCCAGGGTATGTATGATGCAGTGAGCACTCGGGTGAAAAGCAGTGTTGGGGTAACAGACAAGATCCCAGGTAGAGGAGGTCTGCACCAGGGTTCTTTTTCAAGTCCTCATCTGTTGGATCTGGTTATGGATGTGTTGACTCATGGGATAAAAGACCAATCCCCAGGTGTAGGCTTTGTGTTGATGACATTGTGTTGTGTAGCATCAGAAAAGAGGAAGTGGAGAGGAAGCTGGATGAATGGAGAAGGCCTTTGGAAGATAGAGATTGAAAATAAATAGAAAGAGAAAATAATACATAAGGTTTAATGATTTAAGGATTCAGAAGTTAGCCTGTGGGGGAGTTACTTAAAAAAGTGGATGCATTTTAATATCTAGGATAAGTGGCAGCCCAAGATAGAGAATTGGATACAAAGATAACCCATAGAGTGCAGTGTGGATGGAATGATTGGAAGAAGGCACCAGGAGTATTGTGTGAACCAAGAATTAAGGAGAAGTTTAAAGGTAAGACAGTGATAAAACCAGCAATACTGGATGGAACTGAGACATGGGCAGTAAAGGGAGCACAGCAGGAGAAGAAGTTCAATGTGGCAGAAATGAGAGCACTGAGATGGATGAGTGGAGTTACTAAAAAGGACAGAATAAGAAATGAGGCAATCAGAAGTACATATATTTAATAAAATCGGTTGAGAATGCATTTAAGATGAAGATGATGGAGACTGGGAAACATAAGGGAGCTCTTTAAGTGAATCATGAGCAGAAACTCATGGCAGTGTTCAGTTCATACAAAAATGACGATGAAAACAACACCATGATTTAAATACAAAATTTGAAAATAGACAGGTGAAACAACCAATCATGAGAAGTAGCCATAAAACATGACAGAATCTTCACTGTCCAGCCCAGAAAAGGCTTACCCAGTCCAACTTGTTCCAGACAAAATCTTCCAGCTTCAACCTGGATAGGCCCAAAGTGGGGAAAATTGTCCAAAATATATCAAAAAGCAAAATAAATAACAAAATAAAAAATAAGAACAGGAAATCAGAAGAAAACAGAAATACAAAGACTCCTACAACTCAATGAAATACCGCCTGGACCTCTCACTCTGGTCTTGAGATAAAAGAAGGAGAAGAAGGAGGACCCAACAACAATGATGTCACAGGGGGCCGTGTCTCCTGTGCTCCACCCACAAAACAAAAGAAATGGAGGCATATTTAAAAAGACAATACCTAATTACAAAAAATAACAGAAAATACGTTCAAATTTGAAACACAATATAATACATAAACAGATGTGGACACATAACACAATCATACCATGGCTGATATGAGTGGTTGTTGAGTAGCCTCACAATCTGAGATCAAAAACTGTTTCTGAAGCTCATAGTGTGAGCTCTAATGGCCCTGAATGAGGAATGACAAAAGTGACTACTATGCAGGATGGCCAATATCTTTAATGATTTTGCTATCCTTTCTGAGGCAGTGTGTGCGTACGTGTATATTTTCATGGATGGACTGGCACACTGACTGGGGTGGACCTGGGGCAGCACAATATTAACACATGTGAAATTCAGCTTACACTTATTTTACAATTTAAACATGGTCACCAACACTAGTGTTAATTCAGTGTTTTACAGATTTTACAAATACAGAAAAATACAGATTTTATTTTTTCTCCAGCTTTCTGGAGTTTTTTTTGTTTTTTCTGTCCACCCTGGCCATCGGATCTTACTCCTTTTCTATGTTAACTAATGTTGTCTTATTTTAATTTTGTATTTTGTCTTTTATTTTTCTTTTCTTCATTATGTAAAGCACTTTGAGCTACTTTTTGTATGAAAATGTGCTATATAAATAAATGTTGTTGTTGTTACTCCTGTTCTTTAAATAGTATGCACACATTCATACTGGCCTGTTCTGACTGGCAAGAGGCACTAAATATTTTTTGTATGAAAATGACCAGGATATACTTGTGGTCAGAAATTAAGGCAAGATCAATGCTGAGAGCCTAACTGATTATTTTGACAAAGCCAAAACGGGAGTCAAAAGTCATAAATGGAACAAAAAGTTTGATAACCAAAAAATTTAAATCAAAAGGCAGTCTCCAAGTAAGTCTCAAAGGTAATTATTTATCCTTACATGTGGATGCCCCAGAAAGTCCCACATCGACCTTTATATCATTGCCCCTATGATTCAGAAGTGTCACACCACTCTGTGAATTCTTTGACTAAGTTACCAGGGGAAGAGACGGTCACAAAATGACAGTGGCAATACAAAAACAATGATGGCATCATGGCAACATTGTAATACAGCATCATATGCAAAAACTATTATGAAAATCAGAATTCTTACTTCCTAAATCCCACAACGTGATGTGTAGATCATAATTTGTCATGTGGAGGAGTCCAAGAAAAATGACTAAAAATGCACAAATCACAATACTAGCCTGTACAGGGTTAGTTTAGGACTACAGGGATGTACCATAGTTGTACGGCCAGGAGCTCAGGTTTCTGAACCAGGGAGGCAGTAGTAGGGGTACGCGAAATAAGCAAAACTCCCACCTGATAGACAGAGAGAAGAGCCAAGAGCATAGACAAAAGTAGTTAGAAAAAAACAAAAAAATAAGGAAAAATGTCATGTTTTCCCCCAATATAAATGCATATTCTAAAATTAAACTAATTAAACTTTGCCATATTTAAAAAAAAAAGTTTTCAACAGATCCTGAAAGTGAGAATTTGATTTTTTTCTAATTTCAAGTAGTATAGTATATTAGTTACCCACTGACAAATAAAAGGTGGGTTGGGATTCTTCCACTTTAGTAAGTCTTCGTGTTTATAGTGTGGTTTCAGCAACTGCAATCAATTTGTCCTTCTCCACTTGGCTGTCTGATAAGCATTTAAAGATGTTTGTCAAAAATGTTAATTTGATGCACTCTCAAAACGTGGCCCAGTAAGGCTTGCAACACTCGCAGGTTAGATCTTGCCCTGGATACATTTTGGACAAATTAAAACAAGATAAGTGTGACAGAGAAAAGATCATAAGCTAGCCTTAAAGACTGAAGAACAGTCGTAGACTACTAAGCACTGTTGTAAGTCGCTCTGGATAAGAGCGTCTGCTAAATGATGTAAATGTAAATGTAAATAAGTTAGAGCTAGACTGTCTTCTAATCATGGCTGACATCCACTCCTTTTCTGATGAGATTCATCAGTATTTCTTCTGGAATAGAAAAGGGTGGGTAGGTTTTTTTTTAACAAAATTTCTGATTTGAAAGTATTGGAAAAATTGTACTGTTGGAAAATTAAATTTGAAGCATAATTGTTTATAAGGTGCACAAACATTAGCTATATACAATTCTCTAAGTATTTTAATCCCAGATGTTTTCCAAGGATAAAAATACTGTGTGGGTTTGAGAGGGTAGAAAAAGGTGATTCTCATGTACATATGCAACAGGTATTGGTTCCATATTCTAAGTGATTGATGGACAATTGGATTATTGGTATATTGACAATAATTTGTATTTACTGAGGCATAAAGCAGAGAAGGGTGGCATGGTGGCGCAGTGGTAGCGCTGCTGCCTCGCAGGAAGGAGGCCTGGGTTCGCTTCCCGGGTCCTCCCTGCGTGGAATTTGCATGTTCTCCTCATGTTTGTGTGGGTTTGCTCCAGGTGCACCGGTTTCCTCCCACAGTCCAAAGACATGCATTGCCAATCCTAAATTGTCCCTAGTGTGTGCTTGGTGTGTTTATCCTGCAGTGGGCTGGTACCCTGCCCGGGTTAGTTCCTGCCTTGCGCTCTGTGTTGGCTGGGATTGGCTGCAGCAAACCTCCATGACCCTGTGTTAGGACATAGCGGGTTGGACAATGACTGAATGACTAAAGCAGGGAATATAAAGTAGTACAGCATGAATTTATTTCTATTGCAGACTAGGCTTGTGTATATTCATTAATTTGTGTCAATGTCCAGGGTCCTCAGGTATAACACCGTGCATAGAATTCGCACTAAACATGGCATACGGACAAAAGTCGGAATGTGCGTACGCACAAAAAAATTCAGATGCACAATACCATGCGTAAGCCAACTTCCATGCACTTCTGCTACATAAATCAGTGTGAAATGTAACACACGTACACGCGCCTGCCACCCTTCCCAGACTCCTCCCAGAATTATGCCTCTTTAAATATGCAAATTAATATAAATATTCCCTGAAGTTCAGCGTTCTTTGTGAAAAGACAATGGCAAAAGCACGGGAAAAAAGAAGAATTTCAGTGAATACCAAGTGGAGGCAAAGAGAAATATACTATTTGTTGGTTTAAGCAGTTGCATAAACAACAAAAGGAAGTTGATCGAATGTTCAAATTCAGAAAGTCGCACAGTGCCTGAAATAAAAAAGAAGTTGCCAGATACAAAAGTTGCTGTGAAAAGACGAGTCTAAGCTCACCGTCTGAGTGTCATACAGAAGCATATTAGGGTACAAAGAAAAGAAAAGAAATATGGACACAGTGAAGAGCGAAAGGTCAAAATGTAAACTTTAATCTCGAAATTTCCACTTTAATCACATGGATTACTTTATCATTAAAGTAGAACATCATAAACTTCATCTAGTTTCTCAAATCCCATTGTAACTAAAGTAGCACATTAAATGTTTTGTATTGTATGTGTTCTTCTATGTGCTCTGTTTGTGTGAATCACTAAATGCTTCTTAATCAGGCTTTGTCTTGCGCTGACAGTAAACAGAATACATTACATTCGTGATAGTACAGCTGTCTGAGCAATTTAAATACTAAGATGTATACTTTATATTACTTTCATGATGAAATGAATTAAAGCATGTATTAAACATGAGGGCACAGTGAAGCATTGGTAGTGATGAGTTGGCGCCCTGTCCAGAGATTGTTCCTGCCTCCCACAAGATGCTTGCTGTGTCATGCACAACTCTCAACGAAATAATTTATTGCAGAAGTACTGTCTCTTTCAATTGCACCAAACCCCCAATTCCTGTCCTTCCTTTTCTTTCTCCACATAATCAACCGCCACACAAGCTCTATAATAAATGTCAAGCCATCTGTAATCTTAGAATGCCTATTCTTCAACATTTTTAAGGAACATCTAAATATCTTTGTAGTACATGTTTAATTATTCCATCCATCTATCCATCCAGGGTTGTGCCAGTCCCAGCAAGCTTTCAACATGAAGCAGGAACAATCATCGCTCATCACAACTGCTGCGCCACCATGCCTTCACACGTTTAATTATTAACAATATAGATTATTTACATGAAGTTAAAAATGTATCTGTATAATTTAATATACATTAAATTATATATGCATTTCATCTTTAAAATGATATCAAGCACTTCAAGAAGATAGCGCCTTGAAATCTAAATCAACTTAGGAAGCTAGTTGTCATCATATGTAAATATGCACTCTCTTCTATTGAATTGAATTGAATTCTTTTATTGTTACTGTATGGTACAATGAGATTCAATATGCAAAACCTCCATATACTTATTTTCCTATAAAATGATAAAATAATAATAATACGATAAAAACAATGAAAAAAATACAATATGAAAGCATAAATGGCTTAGGTTCTACAATATTACAACTATGTGGAAGTTTAAATTAACGTAATTGTACTTATAAGTACAAGCAGTTCTACTGGGAGCACGTGATGGACTGATTGAGTACGTTTATACCTTTTGGGATGAAACTGTTTCTGAACTGTGAGGTCCCGACAGGAAAGGCTCTGAAGCGTTTGCCAGATGAGAGAAGTTCAAATAGACTGTACAATACAATACAATTTATTTTTGTATAGCCCAAAATCACACAGGAAGTGCCGCAATGGGCTTTAACAGGCCCTGCCTCTTGATAGCCCACCAGCCTTGACTCTCTAAGAAAACGAGGAAAAACTCCCAAAAAAAACCTTGTAGGGAAAAATGGAAGAAACCTCAGGAAAGGCAGTTCAAAGAGAAACCCCTTTCCAGGTAGGTTGGGCGTGCAGTGGGTGTCAAAAGAAGGGGGTCAATACAATACAATACACAGAACAGAACAAATCCTCAATACAGTATAAAATAAAAAGTTTTTTTTTTAAAAGTAACAAAAATAAAAACTTTAGAAGTACGGAACAGAATTTAACAGTAGACGATATCACATAATAAGATTTGGATATTGTTAGTCCTGGAGACCTCATCCATCAAGCTGCCTCCCCCATTTGGCCATTTCACAGCTGAAACAGTGCTAGGCCAGCCAATCCGATAAAAGGACCCCTCTTTCCCACGATTCCTGCGATCCTCCATCATGGATGACTTTACCTTAGGTAGGCAAAACAACTTGGCAGGTGGGCCGTGGCACCAAGTGCCACATTTGAGTACCGAGAAGAGAAACAGAAAAGGTGAGGGTTAGTATCAATTTATAACTATCATGTTACTTATGTTTTAGTGCTAATGACTAACAACAGAGATGCAGTCTGTACAGTTAATCAGCAGCTCTAGTCAGGATATGCTAAACTGAAGCAGTGTGTCTTCAGCCAGGATTTAAACGCTGTGACCGAAGGGGCATCTCTTATAGTAGCAGGCAGACCATTCCACAGTTTAGGGGCCCTGTAACTAAAAGCTTGACCTCCCACTGTTATTTTATTAATTCTTGGAACCATAAGCAGACCGGCATCTTGAGATCTTAATGTGCGCTCTGGTTTGTAAGTCATGATAAGTTCAGACAAGTAAGCCGGACCTCGGCCATTTATTGCTTTATATGTTAAAAGGAGGATTTTGAAATCCGCCCTAAACTTAACCGGGAGGTAGTGTAAGGATTTAAGATCTGGAGTTATGTGTTCATATTTTCTTGTTCTTGTAATAATTCTTGCAGCCAGATTTTGTATTAACTGGAGACTGTATAAAGAACAGTTTGAACATCCAGTGAACACCGCATTGCAGTAGTCAATCCTACTAGAGATAAATGCATGAATTAATTTCTCAGAATCCTGTTTATTTAGAAAGCGCCTTAATTTCCTAACATTTTTAAGATGGAAGAAACATGTTTTGGACAACTTTGTAACATGCACTTTAAATGACATGCTAGAGTCAAAGATAACTCCTAGATTGCGGGCTGATTCAGTAAAATTAATTGGGATTCCAACTGAGATAAATGATGACAAAATATTGTTATGGTCAGCGTCATTCCCTCCAACAATTAACATCTCTGTTTTATCTGTGTTTAAAGACAAGTAGTTCTCATTCATCCACTCCTTTAATTCGCTAACACAACTAATTAAAGACAACATTGGAGAAACTTCATTTGATTTAAATGAAAGGTATAACTGGGTGTCACCTGCATACGAGTGAAAATTAACATTATGTTTCCTAATGATAGATCCCAGTGGAAGCATATAAAGTGAAAACAGTAAAGGTCCCAGTACTGAGCCCTGTGGGACACCATATTGAACCTCTGTCAGCACATTTCTGTACATATTGGAATCGATTTGATAAGTAAGAACTAAACCAAGTGAGCACGGTGCCTGTAAGCCCAACATCATTTTCTATCCTGTGCAGTAAAATAGAATGGTCGATGGTGTCAAACGCTGCACTTAAGTCCAACAACATAATTACAGTGGAGTTTCCTTCATTAGAGGATATCAGAATGTCGTTTACAACTCGTGTTAGTGCCGTTTCTGTACTATGACCAGTGCGGTAACCAGACTGGAATTTCTCAACTAAATTGTAATGCATAAGGTGTGACTGAAGCTGACTGGCGACTACTTTTTCTAGTATTTTAGAGAGAAACAGTAGATTTGAAATAGGCCTATAATTATTTAGAATGTGTGGATCTAGGTCTGACTTTTTAAGTAATGGTTTAATGACTGACACTTTTAGTGCATCAGGTACTGTGCCATGTAATACTACTGATAATGTTTAGAATAGGCACTGCAAGAACATTCATTGCAATTTTTACTAGTTTTGTTGGCACTGGATCTAGGGAATAAGTAGTGGGCTTCATTTTAGAAATTAAAGTTAAGACTTCCTGCTCAGTTACAGGATTAAAATTACTAAAGTGCTGAATGCAATGCGAGACAGGGTCTGCTAAGCTACTATTTGGTTTGTACTGTGATGCAGAGATCTGGGATCTTATATTTTAAATTTTCTCATTGAAGAAGTTCATAAAGTCTGTACTGCTAACATCTGTTGCTATTTTGCACTGTTGATCTGAATTTCCATTTGTTAATTTAGCCACTGTTCTAAACAGTACACGAGGATTATTATTATTGCTATCTATTGATGTAGAATAATATTCTGACCGAGCTTTAAAGAGGGCTTTTTTATATTTAACACTCTCTGTCCATGCAATTTGAAAGACCTGTAGCTTTGTTGTTCTCCATCTGCGCTCCAGTTTTTGACACTCTAATTGAAGAGCTTGAGTGTTTTCATTATACCAGGGAGAGTTTCTATGTGCTTTGATCACTTTTGTTTTAAGGGGAGCCATTGCGTCTAGAGAATCTCTCAAAGTCACATTATAATGTGATGTTAGCTGATCTAAATGGTTTTCCACATTTACATTTGTTGTTAACTGATCTCAATGGTTTTCCACAATTACACTCAACTTGCTCAAAGTATCTATAAATTTTGAAGCAGAATTACAATCTAGATTTCTGTCTTTGTTTTAATCTGGGAGTGTGTTGGCAAGGGCAGGACTAAATCAAATGTAATTAAGTAGTGATCGGAAATAACTTCATTTAATGGAGTGATATTTAAATTTTGAATTTCAACTTTGTAAGTTATAATTAAATCTAATGTGTGGTTATGATTATGAGTTGGACCTTTGACAATCTGACAAAATCCTACTGAATTTAACAAATAAGTAAAACATTTGCTAAAAGTGTCAGTTTCCACATCAATGTGTACATTACAACTGTGCACATGGCAGAGGCAGCATGTGCTAGATGCTGTATCCAGAAAATCCTCCTCGCTATCTTGACACAACCCTCCGTAGAGCTTTCCGATCAACCACTGTAGTGCTGTGTGTGATTCCACACTCAGATACAGTGGTTTAAAATACTCTGAGTGGTGCACTGAGAGTAACAGCAATAAAGCAGCGGAGGTATTTGGAATAGTTTGGCCATTCCGTGCACAATTATATGGTTACAGGTTGATTACAATCAGATGCCTTAAACTAATAAATGATATGCAGTTAATTTGAGTGTATTTGACAAAGCTGCGTCAGGGATGTAAATCTAATAAAGAAAGGGGAACCACACAGCAGCAGTAGTAATGCTTTGACACTGGGTGCCGCCAGTTTACAAAACCAAGCTGAAAACTTGTGTACACAATGGTTTTACCTGGCGTGAGAATATGTGTGGCTTTACGGCAAGTTTAGTTTTTATACATCGTGAGCGTGGAATCAGGTGTACGCAACAACGTTCATACATGAGGCCTTAGGTCTTTATAGTTTGTATATTTGATTGTTTTTTTCCATAGCAAAATTGTATTGAAAAAGATCTTTATATTTGCTTGTGATATTTACTCTTAGGTATTTAAAATGTTCTGCTAAAATGAGTGGATAGATGTCCAGTCTAATATGGTCTGCTAGAAAGTTCACTGGAAAAAGCACACTATATTCAAATTGATAATGAGTCCAGATATCTTTTGAAATTCTGCAAATACATTAAGGACTAATGGTAAGAATGTTTGAGGGTCTGAAATATATAGTACCATATCATCTGTGTATAGTGATAGTTTCTGTTCAAGTTCTTCACTAATGCATTTTGAAGGTGAATGGCCTGTGGTTCAATGTCAATTGCAAAAAGCAGTTTAAAGAATAGAGGGCATTCTTGTCGAGTACCACGTTCTTGTCTGTAGTAGAATATTATGTTGTTAATACAGAATGAGGCTTCTGGACTGGTATAAAGTAATTTTATCCATGCACATATATTTTTTCCAAAACCCAAATTTGTGCAATGTGGTGAATAGGTGGTCCCATTCAACTCGTCAAAGGCTTTTTCTGCATCCAAAGTTAATGAGATCTCTGGTGCGTTAGGCTTTATGGATGAGTATATTGCATTAAACAGATGCAGAAGGTTTCAAGAGAAGTGTCCGCCTTTGATAAATCTGGTGTGGTCTTGTGATATTACAGCAGGGAACACTTTCTCAATATTTTTAAGTAAAACTTTGAAGAGTATCTTAATATCATTATTCAGAAGTGAAATTGCTCTACCACCAGCAACATTTTGATGTGGAGCAAAAAAGAACAGAAGAGATGGCACACGCTGGATTGAGCAAGCTGCCTGTATAGAGCACAAGACTGAAGAGTACAGCACACATCAAATTGATACTGTACTTCCAAGATATATGGAAACATTACAATGCACAGACATGGAATACCCAGGAATGTATGCAAAAGCAAGAAGAAACAGTTGTCCTTTTTGCTTTGTATGCATCTGCCTTGAAACTATGTGTATATGATTGAATACATGCACCAGCATTTTAGTATCACTGTACTTGAATCATTTTTTATAAGTACTGCATTCCATCAGTCTTTACATTTTCTGAAAAAAGTCCACTGTTCATTTTATATTTGCACAGATCGTCAGGCCTGCCATGTCTATGAAAATATTGCATGTAAGCTGTTTGCTCTTTACATGCAGATCACTCTGTCCACAGTTTGCCACCTCATATGTTCTTCTTTCCACACATGACATTGACGCTGGTGACAAGGTCAGGAAACTTTATGCCATCTCCTATTAGGAAACATATCTAATAGTCCATGCTAGCATTAAGGCTATTTCCTAACTAGCTTAATTAACACTCTCTTTATCAGATATAGCTAAGAAAGTTATTTCTCATGTTAACTTCGAGGGGGTAATGGCTAGACCATATTCTTAGTAACTATGACAAAAAAAATAAAGAAAGATGAAGATAATGCATTTGGCATTACTAGCCTACTATACCAAGGGCTTTGCATTTTAAAGCATGTATCCAAGACTTTAACTATCACAATTTATATGGTTATGAAAATTTAAAAAAAAACGCATTAATGGAATACCAAAAAAAAGTTAGAAACAAAAGAAGCCAAGTAAGCAGTCTTTCTTTATGTATTCATATTCAAATCTGCATTTATTAAGTCTTATTCTGAGTAATGGAATCACCACGGTAATTCTAACGTTTTGAAGAGAGGGCTTCCTAAACCTAATAACTATTCACTTTCCATTGGTATTTTTCAGGGCAAATTTACATTGATGATACACTTAACAACAACAACATGTATTTCTATAGCACATTTTCATACAGATAATGTAGCTCAAAGTGTGTTACAAGATGAAGAAGGAAAAGTTTATAAAAAATAAAAATAAGATTAGGCAATAAAAAATAACAAAGAATAAAGTAAGGTCCAGGAGGCCAGAAAAAACAAACAAATAAGAAAAACTCCTCCGCGCTCAAGAAAAAACAAAAACAAAATCTGCAGGGGTTCTAAGGACACGAGACTGCCCAGCCCCCCTAACATAAAGGACCTAAATCAGTTCTCATGGTTTTCAGACTTCATTTAAAAGAATTTTATGATGGTGGTCATGTGGACATCTGGGCATTGTCTTCAATCCACCAATATAGGGACTGTATGGTGCCTTGAACGGGTGATGATGACGCAGATTGCCACCACAGAAAAAATGGATAAAGAACAACAGAGAAAGGTAGGGATTAGAACAAATTGCACAGCCTTGATGAAAATGATAATTCAATACATATATAGTTTATCAGGAGTACACTAAAATGTGGCTATGAGAAAGCCATATTAAAATAATGGGTTGTCAGCAGTTTTTTAAAATGCTCAGTCCTTTTAAGCCTGGAAAATTTTTATGGGTAAGCTTTTCCGGATTTTAGTTGCATAATAGCAGAAGGCTACCTCACCACTTCTTTTAAGTTTAGCTCTTGGAATTCTAAGCAAACACTCATTTGAAGATCTAAGGTTAAGATTTGGAGTGTAAGGTGAAATATATTCAGAGATATAAGATGGAGCAGATTATTTAAGGCTTTCTAAACCATATTCAATATTTTAAAGCCAATTCTAAATGGCACAGGTAACCAGTGTAACAACATTAAAACTGGAGAGTTGTGCTCAGATTTTCTTTTCCTAGTTAAGATTCTGGCAGCTCCATTCTGCACTCGTTGCAATTGATTGATGTATTTTTTTGGGTGGTCCTGTGAGGAGTGTGTTACAGTAATCTAGCTGACTGAAAACGAAAGTGTGAACTCATTTCTCAGTATCTTGCAAGGTTATAAGGGATCTAACTTTTGCTATATTCCTTAAGTGAAAAAATGCTATCCTGGTAATCTGATTAATATGTAATTTAAAATTTTGGTCAGAGTCAATAATGACCCCTAAATTCTTTACCTCTGTCTTGACTTTTAAGCCTAATGGATCAAATTTATTTCTAATACCCTCACTATACCCATTTTTGCCAATCATTAAGATTTCTGTTTTCTTCTTATTTAATTTGAGAAAATTACTACTCATCCACTTAGGAACAGAAGTAACACATTGGGGTCAGTGAACCAAGAGAGTCAGGGTCATCAGGCGCTATTAATAAATACAGTTGTGTGTCAAGTAATGTACATTTTAATTTTGTTATTGGTTTTCAATTTTTCCCCCCGGCCCCCACTGAAATATCTCATTAAGATTTCACAGGGGGACTAGAAAATGAGGGTGTATTCTAAAAACTGAAGTTAGGGGCTGAAGTAGAGGAACAACTATCAGTAACCAAAGCCAATTGAACTCAGAAGGATTGTAGACTGTTTAAAAGCCAGAGAAACTAAACAAAGAACATTTTCAAAAAGGATTGATGAGTGTTAGAATGCGTGTAATCGGATGAAGAAGGATACCCCAGGATGACCTTTTATTCCTATGAGTCATGATTGACAGGCCACACCCTCTGAGGAAGTCCTAGCCACAGGAATTAACAATAATGCTGTCAAAATGGCCCAAATCAAAAATCAAAATTAAACCATAGCTATATTACAAAAATAAATGACTAATAGACTCATAAAGGTATAAATCTCCCAACAGATGCAAAAGATATTCAAAAAAGTAGACCTTGACACATGATCTCCAGGTGCTTCTTTTATGTGGGAATGAAACATGAAACTGGTTCAATAACTGAGAAGAATATAATGCAGTGTAGCACATCCAACACCTGTCTTTGGTGCCATAACATTTCCAGACCATTAGATTTTCCACACAAGAACTATTTTTGTGTGGAATCCAAAATATCACTATGAAGGAGTGGGAGGACTGTAGTAAGGACCACAATGAACAAGTCTGATACGAGATACACGTAAAGTCAAATGAATTTTAAAATGAGCCGGCAGAGCCAAAAAATAAGAACAAGGACCCACACATTTCCGAATAACAAACAGGTTGATTAACTGTGGGGCAAGTTTGCGTGAAGGCACATGCAAGCCAATGTCCCCCATAGCCATCCAAACCTTTTGATCAACCTTAAAAGAAGGAGACAGTTTCCATCTCCATTCAGCAAATGTCTTGGCTAAGAGATCTGCTTCTTTTAGGTTGCTGCATGCAGTTCTCCACTTTTTCTTAAGCTGAGCTATATAGCTGTTAACATGGGGTAAGGTTGAGGGGAATAAGGATGGTTCTAGTAGGAAAGGCTCAAATCATAGAGACATTCAAAGACTGACATGTGTAAAGGTGAATGAATTAAAACATTTCAAGTGAATCTAGCAAGCTGCAAAAATTCCACCAAATTGTTCTGATTGGTGTATCTCAGGTATTTTTCTAAATCCTAGTTTATTCTCTTGATTTGCCTGTTAGTCTCTGGGTGAGAACCAGATGTGAGGTTAATAGCACCCCCAAAGTGAGAACAGGACACTTTAAAAAAGCAGGACACAAGCTGTGGTCCCTGGTCAGACACAACTGAAAATGAGAACTGTGCAATCTGACCATTTGGTCCAGAAATACATCTGTGAAAATTTTAGTTGAAGGGAGTCCTTTCTGAGGACAGAAATGAGCAAATTTAGAAAACTGACCCACTACAACTACAATTGTATCATTCCCCTTAGATGTTGGTAAATCAGTTATAAAATCCATTGAAAGGGTGATCCCAGGGATGAAAGGTGATGGGTGATAATTATAATAACCCAGTTGAGACTCTGGACCAGGACTTAGTTCAGCATCACCCTTCAAAATCTATATGACAAATTCCCTGATATCTTTTTGCAAACCTTACAACTGGAAGTTAGGTTTTAATAAAGATAGGATTTTTCTTACTGTGGGGTGACCCATGGCAGAAATCGAATACCTCTTTGCGGAGGCGAGTAAGAATATATAAACAACCTACTTCCTAGCTTCCCAGATTAAATTTAAAAGATGATCCCCCACAGGCCAAATTACAGCTTCAATAAATTTATCTTGAGGAAAAATGGATTCGGAATGGGATTAATGGGATTTTTTTCAGGCAAATGTGACTATGGCAAATGCTTTGCCATTCTTACTTCCCAGCATGTATGATATGACAAAGTTAAAAAAGCTGAAATATAAAGATCATCTAGCCTGTCTTGCACTTAGCTGTTTTCATATATTTTAAATAAATAATATTTTTGATATCTGTGAAAATGGTAAAAGTGTATTTAGTCTCTTCTAAATAGCAATGGCTGATAGAGAGAAGTTCTTTTGAACTCTGTGTCTTTATGTTTTTCGGAGAGAACCATCCCAACTGTAATACTGGAAGTGTCTACCTCTATGATAAATGACTTTTCAATATATGAATACTGCGGTGGGTTGGCACCCTGCCCTGGATTGGTTCCTGCCTTGTGCCCTGTGTTGGCTGGGATTGGCTCCGGCAGACCCCTGTGACCCTGTGTTCGGATTCAGCGGGTTGGATAATGGATGGATGGAATATCTGAATGTCTTAAAATAGGAGCTGAATTGAACAACAGTTTTATTACTTTGAATACTTCATTAGCTTCTTTAGTCCAAAACCTTTCCTTGATCGGGGTGAAGACTAAACTTAAATCCTTTATGAATCTCATGTAGCAATTTGCAAACCTCATCAGCCTTTGGATCTGCTTGATGTTAGAGGGAGGAGGCCAATCTAAAATTTCCTTGATTTTGGCATTGTCCATAGTTAATCTTGTGCATGAGATTATGTACCCCAGAAGCATTGTCTCTTCTTTGTGGAATTCACATTTATCTAATTTGACATATACATTATGTTATTCTGTAAAATTCTATACAAAACTTCTTGAATTTTCTTTATATGCCTTTTTTTAATCTTTGGAGAAAAGCAATTATCTATGTATACCAGTACACAGACTCCTAATAAAATCAAAATAATATTGTTCAGGAACAACTGGAACAATGCTGGTGCATTTGCTAATCCATATGGCATGACCTGGTATTTGTAATGGCCAGTAGAGGTATTATAAGCCGTCTTCCATTCATCTCCTTCATGGGTACGTATAAGATTATAAGCACTTCAAAGATCTAGCTTAGTGAAAACAGATGAACCAGTAACATGATTAAACAAAGAAGAAATTAGAGGATGAAGATAATTTATTTTCTTAGTTATTTTGTTAGACTCATGAAAATCAATACATGGCCTCAACCCCCGTCTTTCTGTTCAAGAAACAAAACGGCCACCACTATGGTGCTGTTTACAGTTTAACAAACCCATTTTTAAGGTTTTCATCTATATACTCTTCCACTGCTTTGTGCTCTGGTTGGAACAGTACATACACTTTGCCTTTTGGTAGGGGAGATTCTGGTAGCAACTGTCACCGTCTCAATGAGGTAGTAGCACCGATGCCTTCTGTTTAGAAAAGATGCCTTCAAACTGGGAATATTCATGAGGCAAGCGTAAAATCATATTACATGTTACAGACTTAGGCAAGAATTTGTAAGCTATGATTAAAACCTCAATTTCCTGGGTCTCCCAATTGCTATGAGGATTATGGTTTTGGAGCTAAGGGATTCCCAGAATAAATTGTAGAATGTAAGATTGAATAACGAAAAAGGAAACGTCATGTAAGTGAAAAGACCCATCCAAAATAGGCAATTGGGAGTAGTGAAATCTAAAGAATCCAATCCAATAATAATAATAATAATAATATTTTTTATTTATTTGTAGGCACCTTTCTAAACACTCAAGGACACCAAACAATAGACAAAACACACATTATAAACAAAACTAAAATACAAAAATTAAAATCAGACAGATAGGTTTACAGTCTACCGAAAAGCATAGGGTTTGTATTTAAGGGGCACGTTCAATTGTTACCCTAAAGACTAACTTGTGAAATAAGTTCCAATAAGTCAATAGGAGCTAACACTGATGTTTTATTAATAGTACAGGGAATGAGTAACAAACTCTGATAAACGGTTTTATCAAAACATTGAGGGGGAGTTCGAATTTCCCTCAAGATTTAAGACACAAGGAGACCATGTGCCCAGATTTCCCACAGTTGAAACATAATCTTTCTTTTATGCATTGCTGACTTTCTTGAAACAACAACAACAACATTTATTTATATAGCACATTTTCATACAAAAAGTAGCTCAAAGTGCTTTACATAATGAAGAAAAGAAAAATAAAAGACAAAATAAGAAATTAAAACAAGACAACATTAGTTAACATAGAAAAGGAGTAAGGTCCAATGGCCAGGGTGGACAGAAAAAACAAAAAAAAAACTCCAGAAGGCTGGAGAAAAAAATAAAATCTTTAGGGGTTCCAGGCCACGAGACCACCCAGTCCCCTCTGGGCTTTCTACCTAACATAAATGAAATAGTCCTCTTTGTAGTTAGGGTTCTCACGGAGTCACTTGATGCTGATGGTCATACAGACTTCTGGCTTTTAATCCATCCATCATTGTTGGAACATCATGGTGCTTTGAGTAGATGGTGGTGGCTTGCGCCACCACCAAAAGGACACCGGAAAAGGAAACAGAAGAGAGAGTAAGGGTTAGTACAGAAACCTGACTATTGTTTTGCCTATTTTCATAGACTCTGTCTGAGGACTTTCAAATGCTTTCGAAGTGGAGCGACCCCTGTCCCATCTTCTCCCATACTGCCGTTTTTTAAATTGTGTGCATACCCTTTGAATCACATCAATCTGATTTTCCTGACTGCCTGAAAGGTCATGGCTCACAATCTTATTCTTTATGAAAAGTGAATATGAGCACTTACTCATCAGAGACAGATTCCACTGCCAAAATATGAATCTCCATAATATATCAATCAATGTACATCTTCCCTTGGCACTTAAATAACCAATTATCAACAGTCTTGGTTCTGATTGGCATGTCAAAAATCTTAAGAATACTTTCCCAAACAAATCCTAAGAAAAACAGTATGGGTTATCATTGGAGTACATTGTGGCCACCCACTGTAAAGGTTTCTTATCCTGTAAGGACATAATAAAAACAGTATGGGTATGATCGCCTGGATAAGGTGTTGATTTGGCTTCTAGAACCATACAGCAGTGATTTAAAAACCTTGGCACTTGTTAGGGTCTCCTGTGAACATTAGTTGGAAATGGAACTACCAGGGGCCTCGTGTATAAACAGTGCATATGTACAAAAATGTTGCATACACCCGTTTCCATGCTGAGATGTATAAAAACTAAACTTGGCATAAAGCCTTACCCTGTGCCTACACAAGTTTCCACTCAGTTTTGCAAACTGGCGGCACACAGCGTCAAAGCAGTACTACTGTTCTTGTGTGGTTTCCCATTCTTTTTAGATTCACATTCCTGCTCTTTCAAATACACTGAAATTAACTGCATGTCATTTATAAATTTATGGCATCTGATTGTATTCAACCTGTAACAATATAATGGTCCACAGAATGGCCAAACTATTCCAAATACCACAGCTGCTTCAGCGTTGTTACTCTCCGTGCACCATACAGAGTATTTTAACCCAACGTATTTGAGTGTGGAATCATAGCTGTACAACAGCTGATCAGAAAGCTCTACGGCTGGTTGTGTCGAAAGCGGAGAGAATTATCAAGATACAACAACAACAACATTTATTTATATAGCACATTTTCATACAAAAAGTAGCTCAAAGTGCTTTACATAATGAAGAAAAGAAAAATAAAAGACAAAATACAAAATTAAAATAAGATAACATAACATATAACATATAAGATACAACATCTACCCTGGAGAACATTTATAGCACACGCTGCATCAGCCATGTGCACAATCTATTTGAACTTCTCCCATCCGGCAAATGCTTCAGAGACTTTCCTGTATGAACCTCGAGGTTCAAAAACAGTTTAATCCCAAGAGCAATAAACACAGTCATTCAGTCCATCAAGTGCTCCCGGTAGAACTGTTTGTACTTAGAATTACAATAATATAATTTATATAATATAATATGTATATATAGAGGTGGGCTGGCGCCCTGCCCGGGGTCTGTGTCCTGCCTTGCGCCCTGTGTTGGCTGGGATTGGCTCCAGCAGACCCCTGTGACCCTGTAGTTAGGATATAGCAAATTGGATAATGGATGGATGGATGTATATATATATATATATATATATATATATATATATATATATATATATATATATATATTGTGATAAATAACGCTGTATAGCGCCCGACCCGACACAGACTCACACTGAGGCATGTGTAAAAGCATTAAGAACTTTTATTTTTCTTCACCTGTGGGGCACGTCTTCCCCGTGAACCCCACAGGCAATACACAGTCCCACAAGCACTTAAGCCAACACAAAAACACTTTTCTGGCACCACCACTCCTCCATCTAGCTTCGTCCTCCAGCTCTCGACTCTGGCTACTGAGTGGTGGTGGCTGGCCCCTTTTATAGCCCACCCAGAAGTGTTCCAGGTGCCTGACCACCTGGTCCCAATTGCACTTCTGGGTGGGGCTGAAGATTTGTCCAGCCGGGCTGTGGAGTCCATGCAGCACCCCCTTGTAACGTTATACCCAGGACATTTTCAAATTGCATTTCTTTAATTTACATTCTATTAATATATTTTCTGTACTAAATACCTGCAAAAGTCATCATGACTAATCAGTGTGCTGGAAGGCAAAGCAATGGAGGGATCACCACTGAGGATTAACATTTTTGGCTATTCTGAATTTACTGGAGACTATACTGCAAAGAGTGACATGGCTGCCTACATGCGTGGCAGGTCAAATATCACCAAAACTACAACAACATCTTTAAACTTTGTCACTTTAAATTTCATAAAGACATTTACCTGCTAGAGCGTTGACCCCAAATGCAGTAATTATTATGTCACTGTCTCAACTTCAACCTATCTCCTTGACCGAGTGTCAAATTCCTGGTTCCGCCGACCCTGTTTCCAGCTGCCTATGAACATTCTACCACACTGAATCGAGTCATCCACTCTCCATTTGGGGTGCGAGGCTGATGCACGATCCATTTGTTTCTCCCATCTCTGTGAACTGACTGTCCAAATGAGGGCCTGTACAAAATGATCCTGCAAAGAACGCTGTATGTGCTTTATTATACCATCAATGAGGTCTCATAAGTGTTGTTTCCCCAGTGCTATACAAAGTTGTTGTTAGCCCTCTTTTCTAGCTCACAGATTTTTCTCAAAGTGCTGAAATGTTACAGTATGCTACCTGAGTTGTGAACAACATGTATTAGATCATGTTTAGATGGCTAAGATGTTTAGATGCTTAAACTAAGAGATTTCAGAGTAAAGATGACTTTAACACTTTAACTCATTAGCTTATGCTAGTGTGAGGAGCTGGAACACATGACACTTGTGCTGTTTCATTGTAATGTGCCAACTTTGATTGGTTTTTGGGGAGATGAGAAAATATAAATTTACACACGCGAAACACAGTCCATTCTATAGCTGGCATGTCATTATATTGTTGTTTGTTCCCAGTCAGATGTTAGAAAGTATATTGTTTTATTTAACATCTTTAATAATTACACCTTTGATATTTCCATATACATTACTTTTGTTTATTAGAGATAACCATAGAACAGACAATGCAGTTTGAGCAGAACTAAATGCAGACTATTACTTTTTAAAATAATGAACAGAACCCAAGAAAAGTCATTTGGAATTGTTAACATAAAACGCAAAAAAGTTGCAGTGCCGAGATCGTTGGATCCACTACTCTACTATTATGGGCTGTACTTAACTAACTTATTTATATACCAATTGCTGTCACTTCTTTTTGAAAATGTGTTTTCTCTGAGAAAGGCTACTGTAATCTTAAATGTTAGTAGACATTTTCACAAACTGATTAAATGCACTTAGTGTTGAAACTGCAAGCACTTTTCCTACTCAGGTCTTCTCAACAATGTCTCGACTTGACTTGCTTGAATGTAATCCTTATAATTTGACACTTGATTTGAAACTTGAAGGTCAGGACTTTACGTTTACTTAAAACTTCCATATTGTCCCATTTCTGTTCTGAGGTGTTTCCATGTGGTGACTCAGCAAGCACTGTTCTTTTATATGCCTTAACTATCGACAGTCCACTTCTCATTTATCCCATTATTTAAAAAAGGGAATCTGGCTGAGCCAAGTAGCTGTAGACTGATAAGGTTAATCTGTAGATGGAAGCAATTATTAAGAAAAAAGTGTAAAGTATTAAACAATGTCACACACGTGCGCATGGGAGGCAGCTAAAGGGCTCGAGGGAAGGCAGTTCTGAGGCATGCCGGGATGTGGCAGAGTGTACTGATTCTTTTTTTCCTTTGCCTGTAGACCATTCTCGGGAGATCTCACCTGGCTCTCATGATGTCACTTCCGGGACCGAGCCAATGGAAGAAGACCTTAGCGGCTCCGGCCCCTGTGATGTCATCTCCGGGCTCAAACCAATGGCAGATGAACCTCAGCCAGACCCATATGACCTCACTTCCTGTCTTCCCCTTTAAAAGTCTAACCATTTTCCCTATGTGTCAGTCTTGTTTTGGACTCTGTTGTATGCACATCAGTGCTCTTTATTGAACAAACGACTTTGCAGCCAGGATACCACATTATACGGGTGGCTGCCCCAAACCTTTATCTGTGTAATGTCTCGTTATTGCAACAACAAATAATTTAAAAATGTAAAATCTGAATACACAATAAGAGTTTTAAAATTTGAAAGTACAACCTTTTGAGAAGAAACAACACATTTATGAACTTCTTTAATAAGTAAATTGACAATACAATATCCCAGATCTTAGTGTCACCTCACAAATGTAACCCTAGATTAGCAAACCCTGTCTTGCCTTACACATACCACTTCACTTTACTTTGGTAACAGAACAGGACGTCGTAACTTTGATTTCTTAAACCTCATTATCAATAGCTCATTAGTGAATAACGCAGTTTCTGATGCACTTAAAGTGTCAGTTATCAAATCATTACTTAAAAAGTCATACCTGAAACCTACATACACTTAATAATTACAAACCCATTTCAAATTTACCCTTTCTTTCTAAAATACTTCAAAAAGTAGTCACCACTCAGCTTCAGTCTCACTCTACACATCACAATTTATCTGAGAAATTCTAGTCTGGTTTCACCTCAGTCATAAAAACAGAAATGGCACTAACACATGTTGTAAACTACATTCTGATATTCTCTGATGAAGAAAACTCCACAGCAAGTATGCTGTTAAATTTAAATGCAGTGTTTGACACCATTGACCATATTTTATTACCGAGGGTGGAAAATGACATTTGGGGGCTCTAAGGCCCTGTGCTTGTCTGGTTTGGTTGTAACTTATAAAACTGTTATCAGTACAGAAGTGTGCTGACAGGACGCCATCACTATACACAGAAGGGTTCAGTGCTGGGTCCTTTACTGTTTTTATTTTACATGATTCCATTGGGAACTCTCATTAGAAAACATAACATTCATTTTCACTCATTTGACAATGACACCAAGTTACACCTTTCTTTTAGACCAGGTGACGTTTCTCCTATGCTGTCATAAATTAATTGTGTCACTGAGTTAAAGGAGTGGATGGATGAGACCACAACAACTTTTTGTCACTTTTTAACTAAATTGGAATCACCATTACTTTTACTGTCTCAGCCCACAATCTCAGCGTTATCTTTGACACTATCATGTCATTTAAACACACATTACAAAACCATCTGAAACATGCTTTTTCCATTTTAAAAATGTTGGAAGATTATGACAATTCCTAAATATGGAAAATACTGAGAAATTAATTCCTGCATTTATTTCTAGTAGAATTCCCTAATGCAATGCAGTGTTCTCTGGCTGTTTAAATTGTTCTTTATGCAGCTTTTAGTTAATTCAAAATGATTCTGTGAAATTTATTACAAGAAACCAGAAAATGTGAACACATAACCCCAGTTCTTAAACCCTTACACTGGCTCCCGGTTAAGTTTAGGGCAGATTTTAAACCCCCCCTTTTAATATAGAATGCCTTAAATGGCAGAGGTCTGGCTTACTTAACTGAACTTATCATGACTTACAAACCAGTGCTTACATTAAGATCTCAAGATGCCGGTGTGCTTATGATTCCAAGGATTAATAAAATAACAGTGGGAGGTCGAGCTTTTAGTTACAGGGCCCTTAAACTGTGGAGTGGTTTGCTTGTACTATAAGAGATGCCCCTTCGGTCTCAGCTTTCAAATCAGGCTGAAGACTCACGACTTCCATTTAGCACACCCTGACTAGAGCTGCTGGTCATAGTTCACCAATTGATAGACAGAGATTGTTGGTTTCCATTTATGTTTAATCAATTTCTACCTTGTTCTCTGTGTGTTTTACCAAATCTGTATTTATGTGCACACCAGTTCTGTATTTAGTAATTAGTACATTTTTGTGTGTGTTTGTTCACAGTGCTGTGTGCCTGCAATCAGTGAAGAGTGCTATACAAAAAAAAAAAAAAACAAGTTATAATGTAACCCAAGAGTTGTAGTGGACTCATCACTGTGTATATCCAGACAGTGTACAGAAGTGATCACAAAGGCTAATAAGTTGTGAGATTACATAGCGCCCTGATGTGTGGAGACATGGACGTTATGCTTAAGATTTTTAACACACTAGTGAGACCTCATCTGGAGTTCTGCATACAGTCTTTATATATGTAGCCACCGAAGCATAAGGCGAGATCATGCACGGGTAAAACGTGTGTTGAAAGAAATCTCTTGGTAGTTTTAAAAATATTTAGTGAAAGTTAAAAGAAAATAATCCACACAAAAATAAAAGAAAAAATAGTTACACACATAGAATAAAAAGCAAAGAAAAAGAAAAATGTATCTTCTCTAATTCTTGAGACACTTTAGTTATTTCTGTACTTAAAGGTACTTAATTTCTTCTTCTGTACGCCTTAAGCGTACGGTACAGTACTTAAATAAGCACTATTTTCTTAGAGTTATTTTACACACTCAAAGAGCCCGTAGGCCCTCAGGCACAGTCACGGTTTAAAACCATATGCCTCTACACCTTACACATGGCAAGGCTGTCACTAACTGAAGAATAAAGTTTACTCAAAGCTATTAGAAATGGCAAAAATATACCAATACAATTCTACTTATGGGGGTTATAGGAACCTCCCATAGATTATGCATTATCATCTAGTAAAATATTTATGAAGTTTATATAACTAGGAAAATGGCTCTTATAATATTTAATACACTACCGTGGCTGTTCGTTTGTCTGTCCAGGATTTTAAATCACTTGTAGCTCGCAAACCCTTTGAACTATTGGCCTGAAATTTTGTACACATATACCATCTGACGTCTATTATCTGCTTTCCGGGTGATGATTGACTGCCAAGATTATTCCTATTTTTATTTTTATTTTATTTTATTGTAGAATCAACTCTCGGCAGCGACCAGCAGGGCAGCAGTGCAGTGCATGCATAAGGGCGCAGCTCTCATTCCTATCACCTTCGACGTCACTTCCCCTACCTCTTCATATCTTAAATCATTCTTGAGGCAGATTGAAGACTTAAGTGCCAGCTTAAGTGAAAAATTAAAGAAAACGTACAAAGTAATTGCAACACAAACACTGACTTAATCAATTTTAACTTGAAAAGATGCAGATGAAAGAAGAGAAGAAGCGGGCCGCTAGGGTGGAGAAAAACGAGAGCAGCTCAGGAAGCAGCAAGCGCATCAACCTCTGAGCAAATGAGTGATAAACGTACAGAGAAAGAAAGAGGAGGAAAACTAGGAATGCTCAAGTCAAGTGTATTCACTGCATGTTATCGTGCAGTGTGTCATTACTGTTTTTTTATAATTAAAGATAAAGCCACAGTAAGCAAAGGCCAGAAAAGGGCAACTAGGCTTATCAGAGGACTGCAAGGTTTGAGCTATAAAGAAAAAACAAACCTCAACTTAAAAAGAGACATGGCTGAAGTGTTTAAAGTTGTGAAATAAAAATAATACAGTGGATTCTAGCTGTTACTTTAAAATGAGCTCAACAAGAACACTGGAACACAGGTAGGAACTTGTTAAAAGAAAATTTCACACTTTAGAAAAGTTTTCTTCATTACGGAGGGCCTCAGAAACTTAAGTGAGCAAGTGGTGTGGTCAGACTTCAAAGCCCTCCAAAACCTGACCTCATTTTGTAAAATTTGGTGAATGGGACTGGCAGATCTGTTGAGATGAATGGCCTGTTCTCACCAAAATTGCTCTAATGTTCTTATATGCAGTGATGGGTTGGAGTCTAATGTGTTTGTGTAGAATGTGAGGCAAGAACCAACTCTGTCCAGAGTACCAGCCCACTGCAAGTCTCACATGTACACACACACTTGCACTCATTTATATTGAGTAAATTTAGATTTTCCAGTCAACTTTCACATGTGCCTTGAGGAAACACATATGGAGATGGATGTGGGAGAATGGCAAGCAGAAGAACTGCAACTCAAATAACCACTAAACCCTACTATGGTGAGTTGTAAGCTACTGTATTTGTGTGCCAGACAAGAGTAAGACATTTGTACTTTTGGGTATATCGTAACATTGTGAGTAATAAGACTCTCAAAACCAAAGCTTTCCTCAATCTTATTTGAGTATGTCTTTAACAGTTGATGTTTAATGGACTTATGCATTTCATATAAACTTCAACTTATATTTCCCTTTAATTGTTGACCCTAACTGTAGCAACCTTAACATTATGACTTTAATATTCTACATGAAATTCATTCATTAGATAAAGGAGGTGCTTGTTCACTCTATCCTCTTTATCTCATCAAAGAAGGCATCAGCTTGTCTCAGGATTTCTTGCAGGGCTTTCAGGATCAGGATGTCCACCTTCATGTCCAGCTCTGTCTCACACCAGTAGTTTCTCACTGGCAAAATACAGGTAACTGGGACACCCACCATTTGACTGACTTTTATTACCTGGGAATAAATGGGAAAGAGTGAGTAGTTTAGAAAACACCTGAGAGCTCTGACATTTGGTAATAAAACTGACTGGCCTCCCAGACTATTGGATTAAATATTTTTAATTTTCATTTAATTTTTATGTACTTTTCACAGTTACTAACATTGACTAAAATATTTAAAAACATTCAATCCTTTGTATGTTGTTGTTTTGTTCACCTTTCTGTTCAAGGCAGGCTTGCTTGAACATCTAGGAGAAACTGGTAGAACAGAAGTTAGGTGTAGTTCAAATGTCACAAGGCTCCTATGTAAAATGCCATATAATTTCTGAACCTTCTACGAATGACCAAAACAATGTTTTGGATTTATTTAACAGTTCTTGAGTTAAAGAAGATGAAATCCAGATGTCAGATTCAGGTGAATACCAGCAGAGATTCAAGCAGAAATGCTCTCCCAAATCTGCTACAGTTTTATTGCAAAGGAGACAGAATGGCTGTAAATGAAGCACACACACAATCTTCTGCATCAGTTTTGATTAATCAGGAACAAGAATGTACTACCAACCACCATTTTAACAATTACACCAGCTTTCAGATGCTTGCCAAAGAACACGCTATTACTTGGATCAAGCACAATAAGTGCTGGAAATATGGCATTCACATCAGGCCACAGAGTTCACACTCAAAGTGAACAGCAGGATGTGTGGTCAGCAACATTTTGACCACCGTGAAGTGAATGATGTAGAAAAGGCACCAAAGAAATAAAATATGGTTAATGCCACAGAAGAAACTCTGTATGTTGACCTTATATTACAGGGGTGGGAGATGACATTTATGGGGATGTGGCAAAGAGCAAGGCTGTGCCGCAATTCGCCAAAACCAAAAGAGATGCGTTGTCCGACTTTATCATGTTGTCTTGCAGTGTGCTGTCATTTGTAGGCCATGTATTAGTTAGTGGTCCTTCATACGATATGAAAAGAATCAAACATGCAGTTGTCATCTGTGAGTGAGCCATAGGCATTCTCGCTGGTTTCTTGCTGTGGGTGGAGTGTTCATAAAGGCAAATAAGTCGTTTGAAGTTGAAGGAATTTGTACATTGCAACAACTCATATAGAAGGCAGAGGTCTAGTATTGATTTTGGCTTAAGCCCTGGTCATTAAACATCACTGATTTTGAGGTTTGGGTGACATCTTTGCCAGGGGAGATCAAGGGGAACTGAATTGAATGCAACACTTGCTGCTTACACTCAGCTCATCTGTCCTGCTGGTAGTCCTGTCAAAAGCACAGCAATTTTAACTGTGTGGTGCATCTGTTTTTGAACTGCAGTGCAGTTGTTATCGGCAGGTCTCCAATCTCCCAAACTCCTTGATCAATGATTGCGAGTCATTTCCTCACTGGCACTTGATGCTTTACGGCAGGGGTCCCCAACCACCGGTCCGCGACCCACTACCAGGCCGCAGCCGTCTGACAGCCGGGCTGTGAGAGAACTGCTGGCAACGGAGACTCACTCAGACTTTTCAGAACGCTTGGCGGGCGGGGCTTTGCAGCGGTGCAGAGAGAGGAGAGAGACCGAGGTGAGAGACTATTACAACAAAGTATTTTTATGGTCCCGACAGTTTCCCCATATGACACAAGTCTATAGAAATCGCGTTACTACGAAGTATATTCAGCAGATGTTTTCATTACAACGAAGTGACCTTGAAAAGCCTGAATGAATCATCCACAGAGCAGTTAGATCTGTGGTCGCAGCTCAGATGTGCACGTTTGCACAACGATCCCCAAACAGAAACATTGTAAAAAAAATTCTTTCTTCGAACTTTCCTCGTACTGTTTTTTTTTTTTTGCTGTTTTTGTTGTCTGTGGTTTTCATTGATTCCTTTTGCTTATTGCTTGTCAACATCTGAAAAACATCCATTGGAATTTAACTCATTGTCACCCTCCTATAGAAACGGCAGACACGAAAAAAACGATAGCAGTGTTAATGTTTGTGATGTGCAATCTGTTGGAATGGCAAATGCAAAGCATATGTCTTTGTTATATGCAAAAAAAGAAGAAAAATCTCAGGTTGCAAACATAGGCGAACTGCTTAATAACTTAATAATAATAGAAATGTTATGTAAATTGTGTATAAAACTGCCCCCCCCCCCCCCCCCCCCCCCCACCCCCCGACCGGTCTGTGGAAAAATTTGCATCTAATAAAGTGGTCCTTGCTGTCAGAAAGTTTGGGGACCACTGCTTTACGGAATACCCCAACCCCCAGATTATCTATGCTTTATGGGGGACATATTTACAATATTCTTGAGATTTATAAAGGTATATTGCTCAATTTATATTTAAATTTTATGCTGTGTTAAAAGTTTCTTTTTTTAATTTAATTTGTTCACGCACAGTACTGTATGTGGTTCAATTTGTGGTTCAAAAATGTGAAATTTGACTTCATCATCTTCAAATGTGATCTTGCTTTTGTAGGGGATTTGAACACAAATTAAACATTTTCTAGGGGTGGGAGTCATAGAAGAGGCTGGGAATGGCCGTTTCATTGGAAGAAGGCTAAGCCTGTTTAGGATGATTAAAGTCTTAGGCTTAATCCACCCTAATGTTTTAAAATAACTTGCTGCAAAGGATACCACAGAGCCACTGCAAATTCTTAAGTCACCAGCTTCATTCACAGCAGTACCTACACATTACTGGTGTTTGCCCATCATATATTCTTTTCAGCCCCATACACAGCCATTTTCTATTTTTACGGCTTGATTTTGTTATACGATGAAAATAAATGGTGCATTTCACGTGTCCTTTTGGAGTTACTGGTTGGGATGATGGAGATTTAGGCCTGATGTTAAGTGCAGCAGGTGTGTTTGGTTTTAGTTTTAGGAAATCTGATCATTTGACACACTTCTTGAACAATAGAAGATGAACCTGTGACAGCTAGATGGCAATGAACTTAAAAACTGTAGAACCTCTTGACCTTAGGGAAAATGCAGGGAAGACTAGATAGAACGGTGGAAGGAGAATGACGGGGAGATAACACTGTCTAACATGGTTGGCAGCTGCACAGAAAGGACCCTGACAGGTAAGATGAGGAAAAACAGTCAGGAGATGAACTGAAAGTCAAAAAAAAAACCCAAAAAAAACCAAAATGAGTGTCAATTTCAACAAGAGAAAATGATCATGTGCCAAACCCAAAACGAAAAATAAAAAACCTCAAAACCAAAATTGCCCAGTCATAATGTCAGAAACTGTGAAATTCAACTAGAGCACGGTGGAAGGTTTTATTATACAGAATAATCTTAAGCTTGAACAATGAAGGATCAGTGATGCCTATGATTACACACACTGACATCTGGGACTGTGCTCCCTTTCATTGGGTTGCCACATAATAGTAATCAACCCTTCAAGTGGTGGCACCAATCAATAAAAACAAAAACCTAATGGAAAAAAAATCAGCTCTTAAATCAAAATCAGTGTGGAAAACAAAAGTGAAGCCAAATTTCTCAAAATTCAAAACTGTAACAAGAAATATATTGGTCTTAGAGAATAATCTCTGAAGTCCTGTAAAAATTAACAAAGAAGTAGTGAGTAACAACACTAGTTTAGTATTAGTAACAGTCTTAAAATGAAAATTTAGAAGTCTGTTACTGGCTAACTTAAATAACATTACTAGTGCTAAGAAAAGTTAACTTACTGTTTCATGAATGTAGCGGCTCTCGTATACTTTGGTAAGGTCATCTTTAACGATGTTGCAGGCAAAATCTACCTTAGTGAGCAGCAAAAGCTGGGGAATTCCTGCAGGAAATGAGAAGATTACAGAATCCTGGTGAGAATCAAGTTCTGCTACTTTAAAATCTGTTCAACAAGAACAGAGGGACACAGTTGGAAACTTGTTAAGGATAAATTTTGCACATACATTAGGAAGTTTTTTTACAGAGAGAACCATAGACACATGGAATAAGCTACCAAATCAAGTGGTAGACAGTAAGACTCTATGGACCATCAAAACACGATTTGATGTTATTTTAGAGGAATTAGGTGGATAGGATTTGGCAAGCTTTGTTGGACTCAATGGCCTGTTCATGTCTAAAGTTTTCTAATGTTCTGAGGAGCTGTGTTCCCTCCACAAATTACTGTCATTGGATACCTGGAATATGAACTCGTGTCATGCCATCCATAAGGAGAGCAAATTCACAACTGTCTTAGTCCTGACAAGCTACAAGAGAACTTCTCTAGCTCATATAATAAACTAACATTTTGAAAGCAAGGCTATCTTTTCATATGAGACTAATTTACTTGATCTGTGCTACAAATGCATTAATCATCAAGACAGTAAAGACACTGTCACACACGTGTGCTTGGGAGTCAACCAGAGGGACCAGGAAACGACAATTCAACGCCAGGCCAGGGGGTGGTGGGGTGCACTGAACCGCTCTCTTTTCTCTCCGCAGACCAAACACGAGAAATCCTTCCTGTCCCTGCCCCAAAGATGTCACTTCCTGTGATCCAGCTATAAAAACCCCTCATCCTCCATTCTTAAACAGTTCTGTTTTGGACTCTAACAAGTACACATTGTACTCTACTTTAAAGCCTTTTGCAGCTAGGGAAACTATACGGGTGGCTGCCCCAAACCTTTGTTGTGTGTCCGGCTGTTTCTTTCACAGACACTATTATCTATCTATCTGTCTATTCCAGATAAAATTCTGTTACAATGAAGTGCCAGGGACCTCAAAAATACTTTGTTGTAATAAAATTTCATAGTAATTAGATTCTGTATTTGTCGCTATAGTGCTTTCTTTAACTTGCGTCCAGGCGTTTGCAATCATTTCAATAGCTTCTTTCACTGTCTTCATTTTCATCTCCTCTTGTCTACAAGTTATGCTCAGCATTTCCTTGCAATAATATACTTTCAGGGTGCAAATGATGCCCAAATTCAATGGATGATGAACTGCCGTGCAATTGGGTGGGAGGAACTCAACGCGAACATTATATAAATGTGGAAGCATGCTGTGAGCAACACATTAATCAATCAGAAGCAGAATCGTCCTTTTGTTCTTCTTCATATTGTGAGGTTTTTGAACTGTTTTGGGACCCCCTGAAGTGCATCCTGAAGCACGAAGCTGCGTCTGTGGAAGATTGCTTGTCCTTTGTGGGGGCAACAGCAGGCTCACAGTGCCGAGTTGATTGAGATCACGCTATATGCTCCTGTCATCAATGCATGATACAAGGAACATTATAAATGCAGGGAACAGTATAACCACTGACCTGGCCCCACTCTGCCCATTTGCTGTGTCTGTGTATAGGAGAGTGTTAGCTCCCGCTGTTCCTGTTTCAAGTTGAATAAAGCTGGTTTTGCTAAACTACTGAGACCCAGCCTCGTGTTTTGGGGTGTAAGACATGGACTCACGTGTCTGTCTATCCATCTATCCATCTATCTATCTATTGTGAGGATTCTGAACTGTTTTGGGCCCCCCCATAAAAACCCATCCCCCCCACCCCCCACCCCCAACGGGATGACACACTGAAGCGCGACTGCTGCATCGGCAATGGGTGATGCAAGGAACATTATAAATGCAGGGAACAATATAACTTGGCCACTGACTTGGCCCTGACTCTGCCCATTTGCTGTGTCTCTGTATAAGTGAGTGGTAGATCCCTCTACAATTAATAGCCATGCTGTTCTTATTTCAAGTTGAATAAAGCTGTTTTTTCCTAAAGTATTGAAACTCAGCCTCGTATTTTGGCATGCAAGACAGTGACTCACACGTCACAATATCCTCATCAAGTTGTTGCAGCAAGTTTCCCAAAATGTCTTGAGCTCATCCAAGCTCATCCAAGCTTGCTGGTTTGCTTTATACTCGCAGGGAAGGAATGTAACACGCTTAAAACAGTGAGGATTGGTCGACTTGCCAGTGATGAGAGGAATAATTTTGTTGTTGTCAGTTGAATTGCAGTAAAGTAGAGCTGTTAATCTTTATTTAATGTTTTTTTCCTCCTTGGCACAGATCACCTTTGAGTGCCAAAGTGTGATGCAGTAGCAGCTGGTAGAAGATTTCAGTCTCATCAGCATTGTCCTCAGACTCATAAGCTGAAATGATTTTCCTGATTTCACCTGCACGCCATTCGTCTGCTTTTTCAATTGAAACTGCAGATTCTTCTTCACAGATTGCTTTAGCTGCAATTCCAAAAAGACCCTGAAAGTGAATTAGCCCACCCCAACTGGCAGTAAAATCTTCGTGGCCCAAGGAGATAGACAGTGACTTTGCTTTTTCTTGAATGAGTGACCAACTAATAGGAATGTTTCTTGAACGAGCATCACTGAACCACGTCAAAACTGCTTTTTTGACATCAAATGCAGCAGTTTGCATACGTTTGCACCCTGAGATTCTTCTTCTATTTTTGCTTAATCTTTCAAGAAAGTTGACAGTGTCGGTTGTGAAATTCCAAATTCACTGCCAACGTCTTTTTTTTCTTTTTGCCGGAATCGGGAGCTGGGAAAAGATCGAAGAAAGAGAAACAATTACAATGTTTCTGCGACCACAGAACTAACTGGTCTGTGAATGATTCTTTCAGGTAACGAGATTTTATAGACTCTGTCTTATGGGGAAACTGTCTGGACCATAAAAATGCTTTATTGTAATGAAACGTTTGCTGTAACAATATAGTGCCTTTTCTATCTATCTATCTAATTTTTATTTTGATGCAAAAAGTACACAAATTCTAAATACGGGCTCAGTTCGCCTTCCTCTTTTATGACAAGATGTCATATGACAACTTTTATGACAACTCTTTTAGGAAGGATGTCGAATTTTTGTGGACACATGGGGTTGAGGGTGACAAGAGTTGACATTCAGGGTAGAGGGTGATAATCGGCTGTAAACGTCAACAAAACTCACTGTTTTTACAGGCAGAGACAGCTAACACCCTTTGACAGTGCACTGCACACAGCAACAGATGCTTTATGCTGGATTTATGTGAGAAACTATTGATTTGTGTGCTCAATCAACAATCGCATTCAGTCTCAGACTGTGATATGCACAATTTCTAGCTGGTATACACAGATCTGGGTTGTGGGGAAATCTCACCTGCATCTAGAATGACACATATGGGACCGGGATATGGGGGTAAAGTTCACACTGGCATTGCCAACAACAGTTGTAGAAAGTAAAAATCAAAACAGATTCAGAAACTAATAACTATTTGAGTTATCTACAACCAGTGTGAACGGCACTATATAGCGCCCGACCCGGCACAGACTCAGACAGAGGCACGTACTTAAATAAAGCACACTCCTTTATTTTTCTTCAGCCGTGGGGCACGCCTTCCCCGTGTCCCACAGGCCCAACATAGTCCCAGAACACTCACAATATCACAATACAATTCTCTCTTCTTTCTTTACCACCACTCCTCCTCAGGCTTAGTCCTCCTCCTCCCGACTCTGGTTCTCCCAAGTGGTGGTGGCTGGCCCTTTTTATATCCCACCCGGAAGCGTTCCAGGTGCTTGATCACCTGACCTTAATTGCCCTTCCGGGTGAGGCTGAAGATCTGACCAGCCGGGCTGCTGACTCCATGCAGCTCCCTCTGGCGGCCATCCGAGCCCCCAACCAGGCTGTGGAGGACTCCATCTCCCATGGAGCCACGTGCCGGGTTGGGGAATCATTGGCCACCAAGAGTCCCGGGGGAGGTATTGAACAGTCCATGGCTGCTCCCCCGGAACATACACAGTAGGGGCATCCCGGCCGGGCATGGAACCCAGCTGTCCATCACACCAGTCATGAAATGAGTTGTTCCATTTGTTAGTACCGAAATAAAATCTATTTTATGTTTCAATGCTTTGAAGATGAAGGCACATTTCATTAGTAATGCAAAATGTACTCTGTTAACAGAAACACATAGACACAAACACTGTCAAAGCAGTATCCTTCATTTTTTTTTTTTTTCTAGACGAGAACAGGCCATTCAGCCCAACAAAGCTCGCCAGTCCTATCCACTTATTTCTTCCAAGGAAACATCAAGTCGAGTTTTGAATGTCTTACTGTCTACCACACTACTTGGTAGCTTATTCCAAGTTTCTATCATTCTTTATGTAAAGAAAAACTTCCTAATGTTTGTGCGAAATTTACCCTTAACAAGTTTCCAACTGTGTCCCCGTGTTCTTGATGAACTCATTTTAAAATAACAGTTTCGATCCACTGGACTAATTCCCTTCATAATTTTAAACACTTCAATCAGGTCACCTCTTAATCTTCTTTTGCTTAAACTGTAAAGGCTCAGCTCTTTTAATCTTTCCTCATAATTCAACCCCTGTAGCCCTGGAATCAGCCTAGTCGCTCTTCTCTGGACCTTTTCCAGCGCTGCTATGTCCTTTTTGTAGCCTGGAGACCAAAACTGCACACAATACTCAAGATGAGGCCTCACCAGTGCATTATAAAAGGTTGAGCAGAACCTCCTTGGACTTGTACTCCACATGTCAAGATGCTATATATCCTAACATTCTGTTAGCCTTCTTAATGGCTTCTGAAAACTGTCGGGAAGTCGATAGCTTAGAGTCCACTATGACTCCTAAATCCTTCTCATAAGGTGTACTCTCGATTTTCCAACCGCCCATTGTGTATTCAAACCTAACATTTTTACTTCCAATGTGTAATACTTTACATTTACTGACATTAAATTTCATCTACCACAAATCTGCCCAAGCCTGTCTGCTATCCAAGTCCTTCTGTAATGATATAACGGATTCCAAATTATCTGCTAATCCTCCTATCTTGGTATCATCTGCAAACTTAACCAGCTTGTTACTTATATTCCTATCTAAATCATTCATATATATTAAAAATAGCAGCGGCCCTAGCACTGACCCCTGCTGGTCACCACTCTTAATATCGGCCAGTTCTGATGAGGTTCCTCGCACCATCACCCTCTGCTTCCTGTCTGAGCCAATTCTGCACCCATCTACAAACATCACTATGTACTCCCACCTCTTTTAATTTGATGCCCACCCTCTCATGTGGCACCTTATCAAATGCTTTCTGAAAGTCCAGATCAATAATCTCATCTGCTCCACTTTGATCGTATCCTTTTGTTGCCTCCTCATAGAAGTCCAGCATGTTAGTAAAACACGACCTCCCTCTTCTGAACCCATGCTGACTGTTCCTAATAACTCATCTTTTTACCAGGTGTTGCTCAATCACATCCTTAATAATTCCATCCATCCATCCATCCATTTTCCAACCCGCTGAATCCGAACACAGGGTCACGGGGGTCTGCTGGAGCCAATCCCAGCCAACACAGGGCACAAGGCAGGAACCAATCCTGGGCAGGGTGCCAACCCACCGCAGTCCTTAATAATTCCTTCCATTAATTTTCCTGTGATGCATGTTAAGCTTACTGGCCTATAGTTGCTTGGATATGCCCTGTCACCCTTTTTATATAATGGGATGATATTTGCCCTTTTCATGGATGAACACAAATCTGAAAATGCTAAATTTGTGTATATCTTTTATTTTTTTAGGCAAATTCATGTTCATAAGTATCATTCTTAAAATGTCACAAACTTAAAGCATGTATGTGTTATACTTGAATGGTACTTTGGCAAATGGGATGCAGTGTCTCAGTAAGGAGTAATTGAAGACAAGCAACATTGATTGAGTTCATTTTCTATTTCTGGATTTGCACATGGACATAAGCAATAATAAATGTAAAGCTCACGTACGACACCTAAAAAATAACAGAACAATGAATGTCTTTCAAGAGCCGTGAAATAATGGATTAATGTAAAATGACAAAATAAAAATAGGAGGGAGAAACATGTAAAATTAAAGCATCAGGAGCTCATGTTGATGAAAATTCAATTAATTTACTCATCCATTAAATATTACTCATTAGTACATTTTTTACCCGGCTAATTTTGCAAACAAACATGTTGCAACAGGAAATGTTACAAACGTAATGGATTGATTGTCAGACAAACGTATTTTAAAAGCACATTGTTATAAAAACAGTTTTAAAGACTTTGTTTAAATGAAAACATTCTGTATAATCTTGGAAATCACTTACTCAGCCATACTTGTTGTTACTCTGGAGGAGTCCCCTTGTCTATCACAAGCTAAATCTACACCCTGCATTATATTTTAAAATTTATAATTGCCAATAGTAATTTACCTAAATGATACAGTAGTTGGGAAACCATTATAAAACTATTGTTATTGTTAGTATTTATACATTTTATATTGTATTACAGAAAAAGGCCAAATATTGTTCTCTTGAATATTGGGGGTACTTTTAACTAAAAGAAATTGATTTCTGTGGTATCAAATAGGTATCAAGTACAGTATCATGAAATGTCACTGTTATTGATACTGAATACAGAAATTCTGATATTGTGACATCCCAACCAGCAGTATGGGGATGTCAGGAACTAACTCTGAATTGGACATCTATAAACGTACTCTAAATTGAAACTGTGGATCCATCTAAATTACAAACATTTAAGAGGGGGAAAGAAGAAGAAAGAACAAGAAAGAAACAAGAACATTTGGAGAAAATCCACACAGACACTGACTGGATTGGGATTTGAACCCAGTACAATAGAGGTGTAGGGCTAACCACTGAGCTTCTCTGCATATGATGATTTATGTGAATAGACATTTTTTTAAATCAGGTTCTACTGCATTAGCAATAATATGCACTTGCTCACCTAGGCTACAGGCTTTGTCTTGAATTATCTGGAGCATTTTCAGCAGTCCTTTGTCCAAGAGGCTTGCTGTGGAGGCATCAACGACATAGACGATGCAGTGCACCTGATCTGCCAGACTGGGCCTCTCTGTGCATTTCTTGCATGTTGACATTGCAGTGATGGGATCAAACTGACAAGAAAAGATGAGTCATATGTGTTACCCAATATGCCAAAGTTGGTTTTATACCCTTGTGTCTACTAATCTATTTTATGTGGTTCTCAAGCAGTATCAGCTCTGTATCCCATTTCTCAGGACTTAATAAGACAGTTACATTAAAGGAGCCCTGCCTGGCAAAATTCAGTAGTGAACTAACTAGAAAATGCTAACACAGTGTAACACTCGTGTGCACTCAGGGACTAAGATAACTGAAATGAAAGCCAAAGTATTTTCAATAAGAGTAATAATAAAATTTAATAAAGTGTTGGTATACAACATGGAATCATTTTTTAATTATTTGTTTTTAATAATCCCAAATAGGCATACAGTGGCTGAAGAGTATTCACAGATAGCAGATTCTAACTCAAGCAAAGCAAAAATGACATTGATTGGTGTTCTGTTGTTGGTTGTGCAGTGTCCATGACTAACTGTACATTTTTTTAACATAACATTCTTGAAAGAAGTACGCAAAGGAGATTTATAAATTACTTTTGAAGCCTCAGGGTAAAATTGTTGGCTGTTTTAGCCCATGATGGAGAGGAGAACTGGAGCTTTAAAGATACCTTCTACTGTCAAGAAATACTGAATAATTCTAATGTGCAGATAATGCAGCTGTGAAGTTGAAATACTGAGGACTTACTTGATTATGCCATGCTTACAGAGTGACACTGACAGAATTTATTTTTTTTTTACATTCATTCAGTGTATCTCGTTGCATCCGTTCTCTACAGACCTGACATGCAGTGACTTGTAGACATGCAGTTTAAAAGGCCGATTTTGTTCTCTTTTTGTTTTGGATGATACCACTCTGCATGGTCACGACTCATGAATGTATTTAATAAATGCATGGCTTGGATTATTTGGCATCTTTAGAAACACCTTTCTGTTCCATCCATCCATCCATTATCCAACCCGCTATATCCTAACTATAGGGTCACGAGGATCTGCTGGAGCCAATCCCAGGGCGCAAGGCAGGAAACAAACCCCGGGAATGGCACCAGCCCACCGCAGTGCACACACACACACACACACACACACACACACACACACACACACACACACCAAGTACACACTAGGGACAATTTAGAATCGCCAGTGCACCTAACCTTTGGACTGTGGGAGGAAACTGGAGCACCCGGAGGAAACCCACGCAGACACGGGGAGAACATGCAAACTCCATGCAGGGAGGACCCAGGAAGCGAACCCGGGTCTCCTAACTGCGAGGCAGCAGCGCTACCCACTGCGCCACTGTGCCGCCGTTTCTGTTCCAGTCTGAAAAATATTGATTGAGATGCATTGTTTAGTTAATTAATGTTTTGTTGTAGTAGGGTTCCAGGGTGACTTTATTCTCCCTTTCAGACTTTTTACCACCTAGACTGAATGTCACAATACCATCAGTAGCCCTTCTACAGTTATTTTTATGAGCCTGGATAATGATATTGTATTTCAATATTTGCCATTTGTACATATATCCTCAGATTATATATCCTCAGGCTATTAGGCAGAATAACAGAACACACAGTTCATAAATTAACTTAAGATTTATGATTGTGCCCAGAATATAGATAAAGTAAAAAAGAGTGTAAAAAAAATAACACAACCTAGATAATAGGTTACCACGTGGCTCTATGTCTTACTATGGTTGATTGATTTGAGAGTCTAGGCCTGGATTATATGAGTTCTCTTGTGGTAGACACAGCAATTTGGTATTGGACAAATAATTGGAGTGGTGGATGCAATTATCTGTCTGCTCCACAATGCTGGACAAAACTGCCAGCACTGTGGGGATTCTGTGTTTTGTTGTCTTAAGTGCCCTGAGTACCATCCAGCCATCCAGGTGGATGAGCTTATGGGGCCTTGGATAACGGTCTGTCTGTCAGGCCGACCACAGCCTGTGAGACACATGGACTGTGTGAGCAATACTGGAGTATCACAAGGAACAGGCCTCTCTGCTTTTCTCTTCACTCTGATAGATAGATAGATAGATAGATAGATAGATAGATAGATAGATAGATAGATAGATAGATAGATAGATAGATAGATAGATAGATAGATAGATACTTTATTAATTCCAAGGGGAAATTCACATACTCCAGCAGCACCTTACTGATACAAAAAAACAATATTAAATTAAAGAGTGATAACAATGTAGGTAAAAACAGACAATAACTTTGAATAATGTTAACATTTACCCCCCCGGGTGGAATTGAAGAGTCACATAGTGTGGGGGAGGAACAATCTCCTCAGTCTGTCTGTGGAGCAGGACGGTGACAGCAGTCTGTCGCTGAAGCTGCTCCTCTGTCTGGAGATGATCCTGTTCAGTGGATGCAGTGGATTCTTCATAATTGACAGGAGTCTGCTCAGCGCCCATCGCTCTGCCATAGATGTCAAACTGTCCAGCTCCGTGCCTACAATAGAGCCTGCCTTCCTCACCAGTTTATCCAGGCGTAAGGCGTCCTTCTTCTTTATGCTGCCTCCCCAGCACACCACCGCGTAGAAGAGGGCGTTCGCCACAACCGTTTGATAGAACATCTGCAGCATCTTATTGCAGATGTTGAAGGACGCCAGTCTTCTAAGGAAGTATAGCCAGCTCTGTCCTCTCTTGCACAGAGCATCAGTATTGGCAGTCCAGTCCAATTTATCATCCAGCTGCACTCCCAGGTATTTATAGGTCTGCACAATCTGCACACAGTCACCTCTGATGATCACGGGGTCCAGGAGGGGTCTGGGCCTCCTAAAATCCACCACCAGCTCCTTGGTGTTGCTGGTGTTCAGATGTAGGTGGTTTGAGTCGCACCATTTAACAAAGTCCTTGATGAGATTCCTTTACTCCTCCTCCTGCCCATTCCTGATACAGCCCACGATAGCAATATCGTCAGCGAACTTTTGCACGTGGCAGGACTCTGTACACCTCTGACTAGAAATATAACAGCAGGTCGTGTCACTTGAAGAAATTTGCAGATGATTCTGCACTTATGGAGTGTGTTGATAAAAGGGACGAGACAAAGGAGAGGTGTAAAACGTTGTTTCTTGGTGCAAAGAGAACTGTCTTAACATCATCAAAACCAAGGAACTACTTATTGACTTTAGCTGTACCAAAGAGCCTCTATAGATTTTCAGATTGTGGATATGGAAGTGGTTCTACTCCTACAAGTATTTCGGGGTCCACATCAATGACATGTTGGTCTGGTCTCACAGAGAAAAAAACATAAGCAATGACAGAACAGGCACTTGTTCCTTAGGGAACTGTGTTCTTTTAATTTGTGAAATGACATCCTTAACATCTTCTACAATTCTGTGATGGCCAATGTGGTATACTGGATTGGTAACATCACTTTAAGAGAGGCCCACTCAAGCAATAAGTTAATTAAAAGGGCAGGCTCACATACAGAACATACTCTGAAATCCCCAGAGGTCATAATAAAGGAGAGAATAAAAATAAAACTGAGTGACGTTATGAACAATGCTGTACATCGTCTCTGTGACACACTAAAACCAAGGATTTTCAGTCAACAAATAATCCAGCAGAAGTGTGTGAGGAAATGCTACTGGGATCCTTTGTACCAACAGCAAAATGTCTACATAGTGCCTTACTGTGACGGGGACTGCCAAGTTTGACATATTCTTTCTTTTAATTTTCTTGCTTTTTAGTCATTCTGGTGTGTTCAGACCATGATGTGTGTATTTTAATTTATTTATTCAACTATGTATTTAAAGAAACTGTGTAAAAAGGCAGTTTTATCTATCTATCTGTTCCAACGTGGTTCAGCATGGCCCTTGGATGGAATGGTAGAAGCAGATAGCATGGCTGTCTACTCAGAGAAACAAGGAGAGTACTACATGCCTCTGCAGGCATCAATTTACCCATGACACACCTCTGGCACCAATGGGAGTGTATTGCATCAGGTCCCATTTGTCGTGTTTCAGCCAAGGCAGCTCAGATTGTGTTCATATGTTTAATTTTGTTTATTTTATTAATTTCTTCCGATATCAGTGTGGATTATTTAGTTTTCCTGTGTCAATGTGTATTGTATCTGCTATATTCCTTGTGTTTTCTGGGTGGGGTGGCACCACAGGGAACTGCTCCAGCTTTATAAAGTTTGAGGAAAACCCACAGTCCTTTGCGGTTCATTGTGAATGTGCTCATGATGGTGGTGAGTCCTCCTGTTTCTGGTGCTCATTTTTTTGATTATTCTGATTCAGTGACTGATTGTGACTCTTTTGCACTGTTATTAATATTGAATACAGAAATTCTAAATTGGATACCTATAAACTTACTCTAAATTAAAACTGTGATTCCATCTAAATTAAAAATATTTAAGAGGGGGGAAAGAAACGAGAACACTTGGAGAAAATCCACAAGGACACTGATTGGGTTGGGATTTGAACCCAGTACAATAGAGGTGTAGGACTAACCACTGAGCTGCTCTGCATATTACAGTAATCCCTCCTCCATCGCGGGGGTTGCGTTCCAGAGCCACCCGCGAAATAAGAAAATCCGCGAAGTAGAAACCGTATGTTTATATGGTTATTTTTATATTGTCATGCTTGGGTCACAGATTTGCGCAGAAACACAGGAGGTTGTAGAGAGACAGGAACGTTATTCAAACACTGCAAACAAACATTTGTCCCTTTTTCAAAAGTTTAAACTGTGCTCCATGACAAGACAGAGATGACAGTTCTGTCTCACAATTAAAAGAATGCAAACATATCTTCCTCTTCAAAGGAGTGCGCATCAGGAGCACAGACTGTCAGAAACAGAGAGTAGAGAAAAGCCAAGCAAAATGACCCCTTTTATTGGCTAACTAAAAAGATTACAATATGCAAGCTTTCGAGGCAACTCAGGCCCCTTCTTCAGGCAAGAGAGGAAAGCAAACAAATCAATAGGGCTGTTTGCCTTTTAAGTATGTGAAGCACCGCCGGTACAAAGCTGTTGAAGGCGGCAGCTCACACCCCCTCCGTCAGGAGCAGAGAGAGAGAGAGAGAGAGAGACAGAGTTTGTTTTTCAATCAAAAATCAATACGTGCCCTTTGAGCTTTTAAGTATGCGAAGCACCGTGCAGCATGTCGCTTCACAAAGCAGCTGCACACAGCAGGTAGCAACGTGAAGATAATCTTTCAGCATTTTTAGACGAGCGTCCGTATTGTCTAGGTGTGCGAACAGCCCCCCTGCTCACACCCCCTACGTCAGGATCAGAGAAAGTCAGTGCAAGAGAGAGATTGAGAAAAGTAAGTTGGGTAGCTTCTCAGCCATCTGCCAATAGCGTCCCTTGTATGAAATCAACTGGGCAAACCAACTGAGGAAGCATGTACCAGAAATTAAATGACCCATTGTCCTCAGAAATCCGCGAACCAGCAAAAAATCCGTGATATATATTTAAATATGCTTACATATAAAATCCGCGATAGAGTGAAGCCGCGAAAGGCGAAGCGCGATATAGCAAGGGATTACTGTATAATTTTTGTGAATAGACTTTTGACTTTGTGTTTGGGAATTCATATTGTGACTGATTGGTTTGGACTTTCTATTTTTAAGGTATTGCCTTCTGTGTTTTTTGTGCTTTTTGGAGCTTCTTGTTAAACAGAGCTATTTTTGAAATAATAAATCTTTTTATTTATAAAGATTCTTTGGTGCCCCTTGTGTAACTAGCCGGGATCCACCCTCTCTATTGGGCATTTTGAGGATTTTTGTGAGTTTGCATGCTTTAGAGTTCTATAGTTTATAGCAACTTTCAAGAAAACCTTCAAGCCCGCCTGCTGGTCAGCAGCATATCCTTTCATTTCAGCTACCTGTGTTCCCCTGGCTAGCTGACTAGACAGTAAACCTCTTTGTCTTTCATTTTGAACATACTGTAAGTCTTATCTCATGATCTAGTACATTGTAAATGTGCCCTAGCAAGTGCTAGTTTCCCTTACTGTTGGATTATTATTTTAAAATTAGATATTATTTTACATTATTAAAAAAAAATTACCTGTACCAGGTGTTACTCTCCATTACAGTTATTTTGCATCATTTGTTCAACATATACTGTATCTGTGATTACATTTGTTTAAAAACAAGCTAGTAGAAATTACCTTATAATTATCTGGAACATATCCATTAATTATGCTGATGACATCTTGAGGAAGAATTCCAACTTCATTATCACATCCGTTCAAGCCCATGGTGTCACAAAAGATGAATGGTAGCCTTCCACCACCCTTGGAATCAGAAATTGTGTAGGTTCTGTACTGCAAGGGGAACAAAATGAATCTTTATCTGGAACACCTCATTTACTGCATCTCCTCTGCTCAGCACCCTTAGCCTGTCACAGTAGGATATGTCCTTCAGTTTAGGGATGTATTTGGTTGCAAATTCATACTATTTGTTCTGTTGCTAGTACTTTTGCTTTATAATGAATGAAAATAAATTAAATAAATAAGGAATATCTCAATAAAAATGTGACGTGAAAGCACTCCATTGAAACCACCCCCTATTGACCCCATTGGTGAGAAGATCAGTACAGGCTAGGATTGTAATTAAGCAACATCCTCAGAGGCTTCGTGAGTGAGAACACTGGACAGACTCTGTCAAACATGGGGAACACAATGACACTGAGGCTCCTTTAAAACTCAGTAAACAGAAAATAGGTAAAGATGAATAGCTTCATCCAGGCAATGATTAATAGTTTTTCATTTAGCTATAAAATTATTTGCTATTTTCTACTAGTGCTTTGCATTTGAAATGATAACCAAATGAAAATGGAAAAGTGACAGTAAGGCTGGACTCAAGTGAGTCAGCAAAGTGACTCACAGTGGTGTTACCCACATCTCAAAATCACAGACTTTATGTGACAGCAGTTCTCTCTTCTCCATTTGGTTCTTGCTGCTATAATGATATGATGTCAGCTATTACAACACACAGGGAGCTGTTTCAAAAAATTTAGTAACTGTCTCTCTTAAAATATTTTCATTTTGTTTTTTCATTTGGTTGATAGATTTATTGATAAACAGACAAAGGCACCATCCAATAGAGAAGCAGATAGATAAAGGCACAATATAATAGACAGCTACATAGATATGTAGATCTTTAAATGTAAGGGAAATTTAGCTTATTAGCTCTTGATCAAAGAGCTGGATCAATTTTTATTATATTAATGCCAAAAACAAATTTAGAATTCAGAATACAAAATAGGAGCCAGAATAACAAATTGAATATCTCATTGGAAGGATTAATTTTAATCTTGAGAGTAGTTGTGAAATGGTTACTGTTGATTTGACAGTACTTTGTTTAATTTTGTGTGATGCAAATGGTTGTTCTTTTTTTTTTAAATTGATCTTCTTTAGTAGTGGTTCTCAGTGGGGGGACATGGCCCATTAAGGGGCCTCAGTAAACTTCCAGAAGATACTGATGAAATGGCAAATCACTAAAAATCAAGTAACAGCAGGTGTGTCAAACGTGTCTTTTTAAAGCAGACCACTTCATCCTTCCATCTATCCATTATCCAACCCGCTATATCCTAACTATAGGGTCACGGGGGTCTGCTGGAGCCAATCCCAGCCAACACAGGGCACAAGGCCAGACCACTTCATCAATATCCAAAACATGTTACATAGGGCCTACAATACCCATGAGTTTTCTGAAAGAAATTGGGAAGGACACCCTATGTAAACACAGCCATTCTGGGTTTAATACAAATTGTCTCCAGGATTAGTGCTGACATTGTCATTGTAGCTGCAATCAGCCATTTGTCTGTTCTAATGTCCACACTTCTTTTCCTGTGACATCTCGTCTCACTTCAGCATTGGACCACTTCTGGTTTTCCTACAGCTGGTGCAGGTTTGCCTTCATTGTCACCTAAACTGTACATTTTATTGTGTGCTGATTCCTACTAAAGTTAACAAAGAAGACAAAATGGCTTGTGATCTACCCTTTGAACTGACATGTGCAGATGACTTTTAATATTAGTTATATTTGCTGTGACCCTGATGGTAAACAAATGTTTAAAAAATGAACTTGTGTGGTCTTGTGCTTTTACCTAAAGTGCTTTGTGATAGCAAAGTACCCTATAAAATGTTTTTTTGTTTTTTTAAGGAGACTGTTTAACATCATACCCTTGGTTTATTGCATTAGGGCTTACTATTCTTATCCAGGGCTACTGTTTAACATCATTCCCTGAGTTTACTCTCTCAAGACTGTTTAAGATTATATTTTATGTTTATGCTTATAGTATTTGAACTGTATCTTCAATAAATATCTCTATTTTATTCCTTATACGCCGCTGCCGGGGGGCTTTGCTTTGTTTTATAGGTGCTCTGTCTCTACATATGTCAGAGGACTGGGACTCATGTGGGGAGGAAAATTGGGAGGGGGAGGGCTGGTTGGAGAGAAGGAGAACAAGCTATTTCTGATCTATCCTTAGAATTATAAGTGCCAATGTAACCGTAGCCTTCATGGCAATAACTGCTGGGAAAATTGGAAATTAAGGTCAAGATGTCTTATTTTAAGCTAAGATTTCAAAATGACAACAAAAGTTCAGAAGCAATATCTTCATGACCAAATAGTTAACTTTGTGAGCTGGAATGTTAAAGGGCTGAATCACGAACTAAAAAGAAAGCAAGTATTCTCTCACCTATCAGGTCTAAATGCTAAAATAGTATTTTTACAGGAGACCCACTTATTAAGCAAGGATCAGTTTTGGCTGCACAGAGACTAGACTGGCCAAATGTTCCATTCCAGCTTTACAAGGAAAACTAGAGGTGTGGGAATTCTTATACTGTACATAGAACAGTCTCATTTGTAGTATCGGATGTAGTATCTGATCCTGAAGGGAGACATGTGATTGTCATGGGTAATTTATTTAACTGTAAAATGATTCTGATAAATATCTACATACCCAATGTGGATGATAGGGACTTCATCCAAAACATATTTGCATCCATTCCCAATGTGAATACTCATAAAATTGTAATGGCTGGGGACTTTAACTGTGTTTTAAATCCAAACCTAGATAGGTCTCCTGCCACAGGGGGGATGACATTTAACACTGCAAAAACAATTGCACAGTTTGTAACTGATCACAACTTATCAGACCCCAGAAGATTTCTAAGCTCAAACTCAACAGCATATTCCTTCTACTCAGCAGTGCATTATTGCTACACAAGAATTGATTATATTTTTATAGAAAATAATTTCTTCCTTATGATTAAATCTTGTAAGTATGACGCTATTGCTATCTCCAACCACCCTCCTCCATTCATGGAGATAAAATCACTATGCCCCACGTACTTATCTCACAGATGGCATCTCAACCCACTTTTATTATTAGACGAAAATTGTACAGAATTTATATCCAAACAAATCAATTTTTTTTAGAGACAAATATATCCTCTGAGGTTTCTGCGGGAATATTCTGGGAAACTCTGAAGGTTTTCTTAAGAGGACAGATTATCTCACATCTTACCTACAAAAATAAATTGGAACCCAAGAAGGTATCAGAGCTAAGCAGTTAAATTTCCAGAATAGATGAAGAACATGCCAGGTATCCAAATGAAGCACTTCATAGGAAAAGACAGGCTCTACATTCAGAACTCAACCTCTTGACAACTAAAGAAACAGAACAACTCATTTTTAAATCAAGACACCATTAGTATAAACACAGAGAGAAAGCTAATAAGATTTTAACTCAACAAATCCACAAGCAGGAAGCTCGTAATGCAATCCCAGCAATCAGCAACACAAACAGAGACACAATCCTTAATCATAAAAATATAATGCACACATTTAGAGACTACTATAAGTCCTTATATTCTACTGAGGTTAAAGAAAACAAGACACAACCTAATGCATTGCTGGATGCATTACAGATACCAAAACTAGATACTCTCAGTGCAGAGAAATTGGATAAACCACTGGCACTAGCAGAATTACTAGATGCATTTACAGAAGCTAGACATTAAAATTCTAACAAACTTTTCACCAAGCATTAATTACCGTCTTTCCTAAACAAAATAAAGACTTATTACAATGTGCATCATATAGACCAATCTCACTTTTGAATAATGATGTAAAGATACTCTCCAAAGTCCTAGCTAGAAGGGTTGAGAAAATGTAAGATAAGGCAGACACTTCTGTGACAGATAGAGGCACTGTCGACCCCTTGAACCCTCAGATCAGACGTCAGACACCAGATGAAAGTCCAATATGACTTTATTTTATAATAATTATGTGCACCAAGCACACTCCACTCCACTATACTCATAAATAACACAATAATAAATCAATAATCAATCCATCCTCCATTCCCAGACACATTGTCACCCTTCCACCCAGCTCAGCTCGTCCGTCTGGGATTTCCCAGAGTCCTTTATAGTCTGTGACCTGGAAGTGTTTCCAATCCCTCAGTCCATGTGATCTGCTATCACTTCCGGGTCAGATAAAAATCCTCTTCTTCATCCCGGAAGCATGTCATTTCCCTTGTCGCCTTGCCTATGACATACTTCCAGGTTATAGGGCATATAGAATTCCCTGAGCCACCCTACAGCGTCTCCTGGAGGTCCCCAGGGTATCCAGCAGGGCTGGTTGTAAAAACTACAAGGTCCATGAGGCCCTGCTGGAATTCGGGGAACCTCTATGCCGTAGGGAGAGCTCCATCTGTCGGCCTGGGGGTGTTGGCCGGGATGACAGGCCGGCCATCCCTCACACTTCCAATCTTTAATGTCTGTTTAATGTAATATATTCACCCACAATGTCTAACACCCTGGAGATATTATTATTGTTGGATGCAGAAAAAGCATTTGATATGATTGAATGGAACTACATTTTCACCATATTAGAGAAATTTGGGTTTAACCCGAACATTTGTGCATGGATCAAACTATTGCATTCCAATCCAGAAACTTCAGTTTGTATTAACATTAATTCAGACTACTTTAAACTAGAACGTGGTACCAGACAAGGATGTCCCTTCTCACCACTGCTGTTTGCAATTGCCATTGAGCCACTGGCAGCTATCAGACAAGGACTTGGACAGAAAATTTCTCTATCCGCAGATGATATGGTACTGTACATGTATATATCAGACCCACAAAATAATATGCCTGGAGTCCTAACAGCACTAACAGAATTTCAACAGTCTGAGAATTAATTTGAATGAAAGTGTGCTCTTTCCAGTGAATTCTCAAGCACACAATATTAGATTGGACACCTTCCGTTTTATCATCGCAGATCAGTTTAAATACCTAGGGGTAAACATCACAAGTAAACATAAAGCTCTTTATCAACAATTTTTTTCTGTTTGCATGGAAAAAATAACCAAGGCTTGTATACAGTGCATCCAGAAAGTATTCCCAGCTCATCACTTTTTCCACATTTTGTTATGTTACAGCCTTATTCCAAAATGGATTAAATTCATTTTTTTCCTCAGAATTCTACACAAAACACCCCATAATGACAACATGAAAAAAGTTTACTTGAGGTTTTTGCAAATTTATTAAATATAAAAAAACTTAGAAATCCCATGTACATAAGTATTCACAGCCTTTGCTCAATACTTTGTCGATGCACCTTTGGCAGCAATTCCAGCCTCAAGTCTTTTTGAATATGATGCCACAAGCTTGGCACACCTATCCTTGGCCAGTTTCGCCCATTCCTCTTTGCAGCACCTCTCAAGCTCCATCAGGTTGGATGGGAAGCGTCGGTGTACAGCCATTTTAAGATCTCTCCAGAGATGTTCAATCGGATTCAAGTCTGGGCTCTGGCTGGGCCACTCAAGGACATTCACAGAGTTGTCCTGAAGCCACTCCTTTGATATCTTGGCTGTGTGCTTAGGGTCGTTGTCCTGCTGAAAGATGAACCGTCACCCTAGTCTGAAGTCAAGAACGCTCTGGAGCAGGTTTTCATCCAGGATGTCTCTATACATTGCTGCAGTCATCTTTCCCTTTATCCTGACTAGTCTCCCAGTCCCTGCCACTAAAAAAATCCCCACAGCATGATGCTGCCACCACCATGCTTCACTGTAGGGATGGTATTGGCCTGGTGATGAGTGTTGCCTGGTTTCCTCCAAACATGACGCCTGGCATTCACACCAAAGAGTTCAATCTTTGTCTCATCAGACCAGAGAATTTTCTTTCTCATGGTCTGAGAGTCCTTCAGGTGCCTTTTGGCAAACTCCAGGCAGGCTGCCATGTGCCTTTTACTAAGGAGTGGCTTCTGTCTGGCCACTCTGCCATACAGGCCTGATTGGTGGATTGCTGCAGAGATGGTTGTCCTTCTGGAAGTTTCTTCTCTCTCCACAGAGGGCCTCTGGAGCTCTGACAGAGTGACCATCGGGTTCTTGGTCACCTCCCTGACTAAGGCGCTTCTCCCCTGATCACTCAGTTTAGATGGCCGGCCAGCTCTAGGAAGAGTCCTGGTGGTTTCGAACTTCTTCCACTTACGGATGATGGAGGCCACTGTGCTCATTGGGACCTTCAAAGCAGCAGAAATTTTTCTGTAACCTTCCCCAGATTTGTGCCTCGTGAAAATCCTGTCTCGGAGGTCTACAGACAATTCCTTTAACTTCATGCTTGGTTTGTGCTCTGACATGAACTGTCAACTGTGGGACCTTCTATAGACCGGTGTGTGCCTTTCCAAATCATGTCCAATCAACTGAATATACCACAGGTGGACTCCAATTAAGCTGCAGAAACATCTCAAGGATAATCAGGATAAACAGGATGCACTTGAGCTTAATTTTAAGCTTTATGGCAAAGGCTGTGAATACTTATGTACATGTGCTTTCTCAATTTTTTTATTTTTTAATAAATTTGCAAAAATCTCAAGTAAACTTTTTTCACGTTGTCATTATGGGGTGTTGTGTGTAGAATTCTAAGGAAAAAAATGAATTTAATCCATTTTGGAATAAGGCTGTAACATAACAAAATGTGGAAAAAGTGATGCGCTGTGAATACTTTCCGGATGCACTGTAGATGGTCAACCCTTCATCTCACTTTAGCTAGAAGAATTAATATTGTCAAGATGAATATTCTTCCTAAGCTTCTCTTTCTATTTGAAAACATTCCAATGTACGTCAATAAATCATTTTAAAGAAATTAGATTCAACCATAACCTCATTTATTTGGAATTCAAAACATCCATGTATCCAAAGGGCGACCCTACAAAGACCTAAGGCAGAAGGTGGCATGGCTCTACCTAACCTTCACTTTTATTACTAGATGGTGAATATACAAGCTATAAAAACCTGGACATGTATACAAATAGGTGAGCAGACATAGGCTTGGTCCACAATAAAAAAAATCCTGTAGTACTTCTTTATATTCTTTGCTTTGTGCCCCAATAAATGCAAGTTATCACCAATATACTAACGTCCCAATAGTGCTTCACTCACTCAAAATATGGAACCAATGTAGGAAGTATTTTAAGATAAAGAAGGTTTTATCTGAGGCACCTCTGCACGATAACCACCTTTTTCCACCCTCTCAAACGTAAGCAGTTTTTAGTGTCTGGAAAACATTCAGGATTAAATCACTTAGAGATCTGTACATAGACAACATCTTTGCATCCTACGAACAATTACACTCTAAATTTAACTTTCCAGGAACACATTTCTTCAAGTTCAAGTCATGTGCATGGTAAGGAAACAAGTTTCCCTGTACAATGAAATTCTTTCTTTGCTGTCCACACCAAATGAAGAAACCAACGTATAAAGATAAACATAAATAATAAGTAGCAGATAGATAATAAGTAACAGAGGCAGCATAAAGTATAAAAACAGAATAGAAATATAAAGTGTAATGTGCAGGTAGGTGTGTGACGGACAAGTTAAATACAGTTGTGTCAGGTCGATAGAATGAGGTGGCTCATGGTTATAAACTCCAGTCATTTATTTAGGAGTCTAATGGCCTTGGGAAAGAAAGAATTCTTTAGCTGGAAAGTCCTGCATTTCATACTCTATACTTCCTCCCTGAGGGTAGAAGTGTGAACAGTTTGTGTTGGGGGGGTCCCTGAGGATCGAGGCTGTTCTCCTGTGGACTCTGCAGTTGCAGATGCTCTGCAGAGAGGGCAGTGGGGTCCTGGTGATCTTCTCTGCAGGCGTTTGTGGTCCATAGCAGTAGTGTTGCCGTACCACACAGTGATGCAGCTGGTCAAGATGCTCTCAACAATGCAGATGTAAAAGTTGCAGAGGATCTTAGTCGACATACCAAACTTCCTCAGCTTCCTCAGAAAGTCCAGCCGCTGTTGAGCCCTCTTGACCAGCTGTGTGGTGTTAAGTGTCCAATTGAGGTCCTCACTGATGTAGATGCCCAGGTATTTAATGCTGCTCACCCTCTCCACATCAAGCCCTCGGATGAACAGTGGCCGATGAGGTCTCCTCTACTTCCTCATGTCCACTATCATCTCCTTCGTCTTGTCTGTGTTGATGGTGAGGTTGTTGTCCTCACACCATGACGCCAGACTGTCCACCTCCCTCCTGTAGGACGCAATCATCCTCACCCTAACTTTAGGATGATGTTATCTTTGTGGGAGGCGACACAGTCGTGGGTGTGGGTGAACAGGGTGTAGAGGATGGGGTGTCTGTGTTTGTGATAATGGTGGCTGAAATCCTATTACCAATCCTGACAGACTGGGGCCCACCAGTCAGAAAGTCTAAGAACCAGTCACCGAGGGTGGGGTGCTGGCCAAGTGCAGACAGTTTATGGTTGAGTTTATGGGGGATAGCTGTGTTAAAGGCAGAGCTGTAGTCAACAAAGAGCATCTTGATGTGGGTGTCTTTGTTCTCCAGATGGGAGAGGGAATGATGTAGTACGGTCGCAATGGCATCTGAGGTGGACGTGTTGGACTGGTAGGCATACTGCAGGGGGTCCAGAGTGTCCGGTATGCTGCTCTGAATGTGGGCAAGCACCACTCTCTCAAAACACTTCATGATTATTGGAATGAGTGCTACCAGCCTGTAATTATTCAGGCAGGTGGGTGGGCTTTTTTTAGCAAGGGGGACGATGATCGTAGTCTTAAAGCAGGACGGAACAATGCGCTGACTGAGGGAAAGAAGGAAGATGGAGCAGAGAACATCAGCCAGCTCATTGGCACATGCTTTGAGAGCCTGCTCAGGGATGTTGTCTGGTCCAGCTTCCTTACGGGGGTTAATCTTCCTTAGTGCTTTGTGTACCTGACACTGAAGAGACCGTTTTTGGGTGGTCCAGGTGTGTGTGTGCCTCCACTCTGTGCTGTTGCTGGATGTCTCAAAGTGGGTGTAGAAAGTGTTGAGATCATCCGACAAACTGTCTGTGGAGCTGATTGTGCTGGTGGTGGTCCCGTAGTCTGTGATGTGCTGTAGGCCCTGCCACATACGTCCAGAGTCAGCAGTAGAATAGAAGCCCTTCAGCTTCTCTCTGTACTGCCTCTTGGCTGCTGTGAGGGCTTCTGTACTTCAAAGCTTTGTACTCTGTCTTCGTGCCTGATCTAAATGCAAGAGAGCGGGCACGCAGCATGTGGCGTACCTGACTGTTTATCAAGGGCTTCTGGTTGGGGAACTTCCTGACTGGTGTTGTGGGCACGATGTTGTCAAGATAGGTGCTAATGTACCCAGTCATGTACTCAACATAGTCCTGTATGCTGATAGAAGAATCCTATAGAGTGGCTGCAACCCTAAACACATCCCAGTCTGTCTGAGCAAAACAGTTCTGCAGGGTGCTCTCAGTCTCTGGGGTCCAAAGTTTAACTTGCTTAATGAATGTATTGTTTTTTTTTTCAGCCTTTGTTTGTAGGCTGGGTACAAGAAGAGAGTGACATGGTCTGATTGTTCGAAGTGGGGGCGTGGTGCAGCCCTGTATGCACTGCATATGTTGCTGTAAACATGATCCAGTGTGTTCTTCTCACGGGTGGGAATGTTCACGTGTTGGTGGTATTTAGGAAGTACAGTCCGTAAATTGCACTGATTAAAGTTGCCAGCTGCAATAAAAACAGCATCGGGATGAGCCGTCTCTAAGGCGCTGATGATGTCATGATGATGTCATGTCCGAGAGCTGCCGTGGAGTTAGCTCGTGGTGGGATGTAAACAGTGACCAAAAACACAGCAGTGAATTCCTTCGGTAGATACTAGGGTCGGCATTTCAGCAGTAAAAACTCCCCATCTTGTGAGCAGTGCTTATAAACAGTCCATACATCTTCACACCATGAGTAAACACCAACCCCCCCGTTACTGGAGGCTGCGGTACGGTCTCCTTGGTGCACGGAATGAGTCTGTAGCTGAACGGCGCATTCTGGGACTTTGTCCGAAAGCCAGGTCTCAGTGAAAATTACAGCGCAGCACTCTCTTATTTCCCACTGCGCTATAATCCTGGCTCTTAGCTCATCCAGTTTGTTTTCCAGAGACCACACGTTGGCTAGCAAGAGGCTGGGTAGCGGTGAACGGCTAGCGCAGGCGTTCAGCCTAGCGTGGAGCCCTCCCCTCTTCCTCACTTGCGTCAGCGTCTCCGGAACACTCTCCTGGGGTCAGCTTGGTTGCTCAAGCTCAGTGTTACAGGGTCTTCCTGGGTGTGGTTGTGGTGTTGGCTTCGGGAGCGAACAATGAACTGTAGCTCAGATGGTATAAAACAGGTAAATTCCAGGGGACTGTGTGAGTTAGCAATATCCAGCAATGCCTGTCTGCTGTACGATAGTAGTGCAAAGCATTTGTGTGCTGTAGAGAAGGCGAAAAACAAAAACACAAAACAAAGCAAAAAATGGCATGGAGTGGAGCGAGCAGACACATCTGCCACGGAGGGTGCCATGAAAAAAAAAAACAGAACCTGCCCAATTTCCTTCACTTCCCACGTACCTCTATTCAGAAAGAAATATTGATCAGTCTTGAGGACTCAGACAGCATTTCCGTAATATATAAAACCATTTTAAAGTCCTTCCCTTTCAAAGATCCCAGAGTACAGTGGGAAACAAATCTCTTACTCAACATCTCAGAAAAAGAGTGTAGGATGAACAAAATTCATTTGAGCTCCATGTGCGCAAAGCATACAATTATTCAACTTAAAATTATATATCGAGTGCATCTGTCTCACTTAAAATTGTCCAAAATATTTCCAGGGCGAGATTCAACCTATGAACGTTGTAATCAATTTCCAGCCTCACTGGGCCATTTCTTTTGGGCCTGCACCAAATTAACATCATTTTGGACAAAAAATTTTAAATGCCTATCAGACAGCCTTGGGGTCTCAATCCTTCCTAATCCACTAACAGCTGTGTGTGGTGGGCTCACAGAGAGGCTTAAAGTGGAGAAGGACAAACAAACTCTGATTGCCTTTACTACACTATTGGCACGTTGACTTATCTTGCTTAACTGGAAGAATCCTAACTCACCTCTTTTTAGTCAGTGGGTTACTGATGTTATATATTATCTAAAACTGGAAAAAAACCAAATTCTCACTTAGAGGATCTGTACAAAACTTCTGATTAATAACATTTTAGAAAAAGCATTTAAATTGATAGAGTGGATTCTCTCCCCTGTTTTTTTATTCTATTTATTTTTATTCTTTTATTTATTTACATACTTTTACTATTATTAAAGTTTTACTGTGCTGACCTAGCTCTCTTTCTCGTGGGTCGGGGTTGATTTGTTTCAAACCTAATTTTGTTAAACCTGATTTACATATATGGTATGCTGTCTGATTTTAATAGAATTAATAAAATGTTAGATAAATAAATAAATAAAATTAAGTTTAAATGAGGCATTTATTCTGGCATTAAAGGTTAGATTTCCTTTGAAAACCCCCTTTTCAACTCCCACCCCTATACAAGTACACCCTAACCCCCTACTTACATGTTTGGTCACACTTTGTTTTCCATAACCAGCTGCGGCCTGGAATATTGGATATCCTCTGAAGATGGAATTAACAGAGTTGATGAAGCTGCTTTTTCCTGCTTGAATCTGCCCAGTCAGCAGAATTCTGGGCTGTTCCACGCCATCAGTCAGTGTTTCATATTTTTTCACCTCCTCCAAGAGTTCAGTCTTTTTTCTGTCCAAGAAAGGATATGGAACAGTAGAATGAATAAAACATTTGTTAAGTGTAACGTATTTGATTTTCCTATTGTGATTAAATATTTAATATATATATATTTTGTAATTTTACAAAGTTGTGAGTGGGCATGAGCAGACCAATGAGCACATCTCCTGTTCTCAGTCTACACTTCGAATGGTGCCTTTAGCACTTCTACAGTAAGCCAGACATCAAGATGACAGAAAGCCTTGAAGCCAGCCATTGGTATTTAGGTTTTCAAATCATTTCACTACTACTTGTACTCTTTGGGCTAAGGACTGTTATTCAATTTAAAAGAGTAACTACTACCTATGCACTGTCTAAAATGTATTTAGTTTTTTAAACTCAAATAAGTTTTGCTATTGCATGCATGTCTGTGTTACTACTGTGAAAGGACCTTAGTAGACGTATTAGAAATCATTTTAATACAGTTTGACTATCACATCAGGAAATTTTGCAGTATGCGTCTTCCAGTCAAAAAGAAATCACCAAGACCTTTTTTCTGAAAATCAATATGTAAACTGTTAGTATGAACATATTTCATGTAGCCTCCTTAGCATTATATTTACCCTGGAAAATCAAGCCAAAAGCGTCAATTTTTTTTAACAACAAAAAATGTTATTCTGTGTAATAGAAACATGTAAATATCAGACTGTTAGGTGGCATGGCTCTACCTAATTTTCAATTTTATTACTGGGCAGCAAACATACAACATATTAAAACCTGGACACAAATAGATGAACATATGCAGGCTTGGTCTGCAATAGAAATAGAATCCTGCAGTTCATCTTTATATTCCTTGTTTTGCGCCCCAATAAATGCAAATTATTGCCAATATACTAATAACCAAACAGTGCTTCACTCACTCAGAATATGGAACCAATGTAGGAAGTATCTTAAGATAGAGAATCTTTTATCAGTGGCACCCCTGGACGAGAACCACCTTTTTCCACCCTCTCAAACATATGCAGTTTTTAATATCTGGAAAACATTTGGGATTAAATCACTTAGAGATCTGTACATAGACAACGTCTTTGCATCCTACGAACAATTACATTCTAAATTTAACTTTCCAGCAACACATTTCTTTCACTATCTTCAAATTAGAAACTTTGTTAAACAGAACCTGCCTGATTTTCCCCATTTCCCACCTCCCTCTATGCTGGAAAATATATTGCTCAGTTTCAAGGACTTAGATAGCATTTCTGCAATATATAAAAAATATTTTACAGTCCCTCCCTTTCAAAGTCCTAAGATGACAGTGGGAAAAGGATCTCTCATCTCAGAAAAGGAGTGGAAGGGAGTAATGCAGAGAATTAACTCGAGCTCCATATGTGCAAAGCATACAATTATTCAATTTAAAATTATATATTGAGCACATCTGTCTCGCTTAAAATTGTCCAAAATGTTTCCAGGGCAAGTTCCAGCCTCACTGGGTCACATGTTTTGGGCCTGCACCAAACTAACATCATTCTGGACCAAGATTTTTAAATGCCTTTCAGACAGCCTTGGTGTCCCAATCCCTCCTAATCCACTAACAGCTGTGTTTGGTGTTCTTCCAGATGGAGTTGAAGTGGTGAAGGACAAACAAACTGTGATTGCCTTTACTACACTATCAGCACATAGACTTACAGTATCTTACTCAACTGAAAGAATCCTAACTCTCCCCTTTTAAGTCAGTGGTCAACTAATGTTTTATATTATTTGAAATTGGAAAAAAATAAAATTCTGTGCAGAAATTTTTCCAAACCTGGCAGGATCTAATCAATAACATTTTAGAATAAGCTTTTAAAACACAGAGGAAGCAGATTCTGTCCCTATTCTCTTTTTTTTCTTTTTCTTCTCCATTTATCTTTATTCACTTATTAATTTATCTATTTACTTATTTTTACTAGGTTTAAGTTTTATTCTGCTGCCCATGCTCTCTTTCTCAGGGGTGGGGGTTGATTTGTTTTCAATCCTATTCTTGTAAAATTGATCTATTTGTATAAAATGTTGTGTGATTACAATAAAATCAATAAAAAATGTAAAAAATATATATCAAACTGGACTACTACAGGAAAATATGTCTATTGTCCACTGCTGTACTGATGCAGATTTAGCATGTCCTTCATGAGAAATGCACTGAGCAGATGTCAAAATATTTTTTACTGATGGTTGCACATGACAGGATACAATGTCTGTGCCTGACTCACATGATCGAAGCATTCATATTATTGTAGGCTACCACAATTTAAGAGATAGTAACTTCGACATTTCCTCTGACATGAACATTGATAGGGAATGTCATATCCCTTGAACCTGTGTCTGACCAACGAGATATTGACGAAGGTCAAATATTTGATGAAGACACTGTGTCTGATTATTCATCAGGAGGATAGGTACATTTTCCAAATAATGTTTGATCAAACTCCACTCTGATCAGTCCCATGTGCCCCAATCACATTTGGAAGCCCTGGGTAATGAGAATGTTAGGCTGATTGTGAGATTCTTTATGGAATACAGTACCTGCAATGGCATGAAATGCCTCTTTTGTCTGCACACGCAGGTGTCCAGGAAACACAATGAAAACCCCAAGGAAATGTTTCAGAGCCAAACAGACTTTACGAATTGCCTGGCAAACTGCACTTTTCGATAGGTGTTCCGCATCGCCTACAGTATATAAAAAAGTGCCGCTTGCAAGAAACCTCAAAGCAATGCATACTGTCTATGTGGTTGTGACAGCCCGACTTCGCCGAGTTTGACTTCGAATATACGGAGCTAATAAATCTTTGAGGTACAATATTCCCCCTCGGCTAAAGCGGTATCTTTCGTACAGAATTTCCTCCTGGAGCAATAAAGGATCTTGCCGATCGCGCAAAACCCTCTCTATATGAAATTCTCTTCTTATAATTTGCACAGCAATATCAATTGGTCGCTCATTCATGAACGGCGAAGCCATGACTGGATGACTTCCACGCACCGTCACTGATTACGTGTGTAAACTAATCCTTGTTTACGTAGAACAAACCCGCTCCGAGCAGGTTTGCGGATTTGGATGTGTTGCTATGACAACACTTCCAGCAAGAGTTTTGTAAAACCAACAGATCAGGATCAGGCCAAATCATCAACAATTACATCCAGCTAAGCAAGTAATCCACGTACGAAAAATACCCCCCATGTCTGCCACAGCGGTGATTACGAGCCACTGGTGTTTGTCTAATCTGAAGATGGGAGCTAAAGCAGGATGATCGCCTGTGTCATGGCGCCTACAGCTCCTATTTTGAATGTAGTCTTGAGGCTACCCCTGCCTTCTCTATACAGTAATACTAATAATAATAATTCATTACATTTATATAGCGCTTTTCTCAGTACTCAAAGCGCTATCCACACAGGGAGGAACCGGGAAGCGAACCCACAATCTTCCACAGTCTCCTTACTGCAAAGCAGCAGCACTACCACGTACTAAAGTGCTTGTATTTTGCTTAGAAACCGGGACTCACCTTCCTACCTCTCGTGCAACTCTGGGAACCAAGATTCACAATACCTGTATAAAAAAACAGCACTTCCTAAATGGCAAAAAATATTTTATTTGAAAATGAGACTTTAGATGCAGGTATGAAAATGCAGAATGAAAATAAGACATTAGATGTAAACTTTTTTAAACAGAAATACAGGTATGAACACAAACACAGTATGAAAACAAGATGTTAGATGTAACTTTTTTTTGAATAGAAATACAAATGAGCTTCTTATTTTTTGTCGTTAAGGTCCCAATGCCCGATATTTAACTTAGTCTTCTATTTTTTTTTTTCTTTTGATCCTTCAGAATTGCTGACAGTGTTGAAGGTGTAATTCTGAATGATTTGCCATATCATTTTTCTTCAATCTAGAATCAACTTTTTCTAGGATTGTTAATTTTTCTAACAGTGTAATCTGACGCCACTTCTCACTTTTTTTTTGTTCACCTCAAGTATCCACACAATACACAACTACTAATGGGGCGCTGGGAACACAATAGACTATACCTGTATGATGTCACACCTACCTTCTCGCCGAGACTGCCCGACTGGAAATTTCGTAACAGACTGTCTTTTTCTTTGAGATAGCTTGTTACGGGGTTCCCAAGACTCAGCGGGCAAAGTGTAGGTGCGGTATTAAGTACTCTTCATTTCTTAAGTAAAATATTGGAAAAAGTGGTCTTTTTGCAGTTAAACATCTGCTTAAATAAACAGTCTATACAATGCAAATTCCAGTCAGGTTTTAGATCTAACCATAGCATGTCTTAGTAAAAATAGTCAATAATTTACAGCTAAATTCCAAAACAAATAATGCACCAATTCTCATTCTTCTGGATCTGAGTGCAACATTTGATACATTTGTCATAAGATCCTTATTAATAGATTTAGAAAATGGGTAGACCTATATAATGGAGATTTACCTTGGCTTGAGTCATATCTAACAGAGAGAAATGTCTTTGTAAATCTTGACAACTGCATATTGGAAACACATAACATTGAATATGGTTCCCCACAAAAATCAGTTCTAATCTAATTACAGCTCTTCCTTAAACATGTTCTCATTAGGGAAAATCATCTCAAAACACAATGTAAGTGACCACAGCTGTAAATGTGACACACATCTTTATTTGTATCTGTAGGTCCTGATGATCCAAAAGCACTGGACTGTCTAAGAGAGTGTCTACACAGCATTATGCAGTGCCTAAGTTGTGATTTTCTTAAATGAAATAAGGAGAAAATAGAACTACTTATTGTCAACTATAATAAAAAGTGTAAAGATTGGGAAAAAAAAATTAGAAAAACTAGAAATAAGTAGAAGATTCCAAGGTAAAAAAATGTTAGTGTTACTATAGATTCAGAACTTAATTTTAAATATCATATTAATTATGTCAGCAGAACTGCTTTCTTTAATTTAAGAAATATAGCACGTGTTCGGCTCTTTGTGTGGTTAGACATAACAAACATTTATCTTTAACCATCTAGATTAATGCAATGCATTCCTAACTGGTCTGCCAAAAATGATTTAAATTAACTATTAACTGAGATAACCTTGTAGATGGAGGAGCACAAGAGCAGGAGTTTTTAGAAGTAATCAGTGACTGTTCTTTAACACAACACGGGGTGAAGCCTGTCTGGATTTAGTGTTTTGTAATAATCGGGATAGAATTGAGGGTGTAGAGGTGATTGAACCACTAGGGTCACGTGACCATAATGTAATACAATTCTCAGTATTTTGTAAGAGTGCAGATGCAAAATTGTTAAGTTGAACTTTGGTAAGCTAATTTTGAGCAGATGTCACAAAGTCTAAGTAGGATACACTGGGATAAGCTTTTAAGTGTGCAGACAGTCGAGGAGCAGTGGAACAGGTTTAAAAATGTGTTACGTGTAATGCAGGACAGATACAGACCTAAATTTGGAATTAATAGGAAACTAAAAAAAACTCCACGGTGGATTAATAAAGATTTAAAAAAAGAAGTTGCAAAGGAAAAAACTGCTTTATAAGGCATATAAGACTAATGACTGCAAAGTGAATCGTAGGAGCGTATGAGAACATGAGGGCAACCATTAAGAAGGATATCAGGGAGGCTAAAAGACAGTTGAAGAGGAATATAGCAGATAAGACGAAAGACGACCCTAAGAGATTCTTTCAGTATTTTAGTAGTAAAAGAACAGCCAAGGAGGAGGTGAAGAGCGTCAGGGATAGTGAAGGAGATTTAAAAGATACAGACAGTGAAATAGCAGATGCCCTAAACTTGCATTTTTCTGAGGTGTTCACAAGTGAGCAAGTGGGAAATCTCCCAGAGGTAACAGGGACTACTAAGGAGGTACTGAGGGATTTGGAAATTGTGAGAAGTGCTGCTCAGATTAAATTGGCTGAAATTAAACAAATCACCAGGGGCCTCATGTATAAACGGTGCATACGCACAAAAATGTTACGTACGAACGTTTCCATGTTCAAATAGCAATGTATAAAACCTAAACTTTGCATAAAGCCGCGCACATTTCCATGGTAGCTCCAACCCTAGCGTACACAAGTTCTCCGCTTGGTTTTGCAGACTAGCGGCAACCAGCGTCAAAGGAGTGCTACTGTTCCTGTGTGGTTTCCCTTTCTTTTTAAAGTCGCATCAGGGATGTGGATCTAATCATATACACTGAAACTAACTGCATATTGTTTATTAGTTTAATGCATCTGATTGTAATTAACCTGTAAAAATATAATGGTCCATGGAATAGCCAAAGTATTCCAAATACCATAACTGCTTTAGCGTTGTTGCTCTCACTGCACCTTCTTTTTCTTCTTTCAGCTTAGGGGTTGCCACAGCGGATCATCTTTTCCCATATTACTCTCACTGCACCACTCGGAGTATTTACAGTATATCACTCTATCTAAGTGGGGAATCACAGATCTACAGCAGAGAATTATCAGTATACAGCATCAAGCACACGCTGCCTCAGACATGCTTCCTATTTGAACTGCTCTCACACGGCAAACGCTTCAGAGCCTTTCCTGTACGGACCTCGTGGTTCAGAAACAGTTTCATCCCAAGAATTCTAAACACACTCAATCAGTCCATCAAGTGCTCCTTGTAGAACTGTTTGTACTTATAAGTACAATCACCTCACTGTAAACTTGCACTGCAGTTATAATATTGCACAACCTGAGCTACTTTATAAAGTGCGTATTTACATATGATGGCAATATCATTTTTAAGATGAAATGCAGCAAAATATGTTTATTATATTATACAGAAAAAACTTTAACTTTAATTAATCTATATTGTTAATAATTAAACGTGAGGACATGGTGTTGTTGCGCTAGCGAGGAGCTGGCGCTCTGTTCACGGATTTTTCCTGCCTCGTGCTGTATTCTTGCTGGGCTGGTGCGACACTGAATGTATAGAATAATTAAACATTTACTACGAAGATATTTCAATGTTCCTTAAAAGTTTTGAAGAATCACCGTTCTAAGCTTACAGATGGCTTAACGTCTATTACAGAGCTGATTGTGTGGTGATTGGGTATTTGGAGAAAGAAAAGTAAGGACAGGAATTGGGGGTTAATATGTGTGAAAGAGACAGTACTGCTGCAATAAAGTATTTCATTGAAGGTCGCGCATGGCACAACAAGCATCTTGCATGAGACATGAGCAATCTCTGTGCCACAATGTTCCCATGTTTAATAACATGCTTTAACTCATCATGAAAATGATATCACGTATACATCTCAGTATTTTAATTATTCAGAGAGCTCTAATATCACGAATGTAATGGATTCTGTGTCCTGTCGGAGGAAGAGAAAGCCCGTTTAAGAAGCACATAGTGATTCACACACATAGAGCACATAGAAGATCAAATACAAAACAAAGTATTTAACGTGCTACTTTAGTTACAATGGGATTTGAGAAGCTAGTAAAATAAACGATTTTAAGATGAAGTTTATGATGTTCTACTTTAATGACAAAATAAACTACGTGATTTAAGTGGAAATTTCAAGATTAAAGTTGACATTTCGTGCTTTTTCTTCACTGTGTACCTTTGTTTTTTCTTTATACCCTAATAAGCTTTCATATGACACTAAGATGGTGGGCTATGACTCACCTTTTCACGGCAACGTTGATATGTGACAACTTCTTTTTTTCTTTCAGGCACTGTGCGACTTTGTGAACTTGAGCTTTCGAGTTTCTCTGACACACTATGTCACTCTGTCAACTTCCTTTTGTTGTTTATATCACTGTTTAAACCAACAAATAGTACGTTTTTATTTGCCTCCACTTGGTATTCACTGAAATTCTTCTATTTTCCCCTGTGCATTTGCCATTGTCTTTTCACAGAAGGCTGAGCTTAAGGGCTTTTTATATTGATTTGCATATTCAAAGAGATGTAATTCTGGGAGGAGTTGGGGTGAGACAGCAGGCACGTGCATGTGTGTTACTTTTCACACTGACTGGGATTTATTTAGCGGAAGAACGTGGAAGTTGGCGTATGCACAGATTTATGCATCTGGATTTTTTTGTGCGTAAGCACATTTTCGCTTTTGTCCGTACACCATGTTATAGTGTGAATTCTACACACGGCATTATACATGAGGCCCCAGGACCAGATAATATTTATCCTCGAGTTGTTAAGGAGGCAAGTGAGTACAGATAGAAACCCTTGACACATATTTTTAGGAAGTCACTTCGCACTGGAGAGATTCTGAAGGACTGGAAAATGACAAATATCATCTCATATAAAAAGGGTGACAGGGAAGATCTAAGTAACTATAGGCCAGTAAGCTTAACATGCATCACAGGAAAATTAATGGAAGGAATTATTAAGGATAAGATTGAGCAACACCTGGCAAGGACAGGAGTTATTAGTGAACAGTCAGCATGGGGTCAGAAGAGGGAGGTTGTGGAGTGGAGCAGGTGATATTATTTATCTTGACTTTCAGAAAGCATTTGATAAGGTGCCACATGAGAGGTTAGGCATCAAATTAAAAGAAGTGGGAGTTCAGGGTGATGTTTTTAGATGGGTGCAGAATTGGCTCAGACACAGGAAGCAGAGGGTGATGGTGCGAGGAACCTCATCAGGACTGGCAAATGTTAATAGTGGTGACCAGCAGGGGTCAGTGCTAGGGCCGTTGCTATTTTTAATATATATATAAATGATTTAGATAGGAATATAAGTAACAAGCTGGTTAAGTTTGCAAATGATACCAAGATATGTGGATTAGCAGATAATTTGGAATCTGTTATATCATTACAGAAGGACTTGGATAGCATAAAGGCTTGGGCAGATAAAATTTAATGTCAGTAAATGTAAAGTATTACACATAAGAAATAAAAATTGTAGGTCTGAATACACAATGGGCGGTCAGAAAATTGAGAGTACACCTATGAGAAGGATTTAGGAGTCATAGTGGACTCTAAGTTATCGACTTCCCAACAGTGTTCAGAAGCCATTAAGAATGCTAACAGAATGTTAGGTTATATAGCACCTTGATGTGTGGAGTACAAGTCACAGGAGGTTCTGCTCAACCTTTATAAGGCACTGTGAGGCCTCATCTGGAGTACTGTGTGCAGTTTTGGTCTCCAGGCTACAAAAAATACATAGCACCACAAGAAAAGGTCCAGAGAAGAGCAACTAGGCTGATTCCAGGGCTACAGGGGTTGAATTATGAGGAAAGATTAAAAGAGCTGAGCTTTTACAGTTTAAGCAAAAGAAGATTAAGAGGTGGCATGATTGAAGTGTTCAAAATGATGAAGGGCATTAGTCCAGTGGATCGAGACTGTTATTTTAAAATGAGTTCATCAAGAACATGGGGACACAGTTGGAAACTTCTGAAGGGTAAATTTTGCACAAACATTAGGGAAGTTTTTCTTCACACAAAGAACAATAGATACTTGGAATAAGCAACCAAGTAGTGTGGTAGACAGTAAGACTTTAAGACAGTAATAATAATTAATAATAATAACAATTCTTTGCATTTATATAGCGCTTTTCTCACTACTCAAAAGACCCATCTCTAACCTGCCTTTCTTAAGTAAAATTCTAGAGAAGGCAGTCATTATGCAGTTAAATGACCACCTCAATAAACCTGCTATTCTTGATAAATTTCAGTCAGGTTTTAGAACAAATCACAGCACAGAAACTGCACTTGTTAAAGTAGTAAATGACTTGCAGGTAAATGCAGACAGAGGCCATTTATCTGTTCTCATCCTCCTAGATCTGAGTGCCGCATTTGACACCATCGATCATAATATTCTTAGAAATCGCCTTAGTCAGTGGGTGGGCCTTTCTGGCAGTGTCTTAAATTGGTTTGAATCCTACCTGGCAGGTAGAAAATTCTTTGTTAGTTGTGGTAATTACAACTCAAAGACACATGATATCCTATATGGTGTTCCTCAAGGCTCTATCCTGGGTCCGCTGCTCTTCTCAATCTACATGCTTCAGTTAGGTCAGATTATCTCAGGGCACAACGTGAGCTACCACAGCTATGCTGATGACACACAATTGTATTCATCAATAGCACCTGATGACCCTGATTCTCTTGATTCACTAACACAATGTCTGACTTGTATTTCTGAATGGATGAATAGTAATTTTCTCAAGCTAAATAAAGAGAAAACTGAAATTTTAGTGATTGGCAATAATGGATACAATGAGGTTATCAGAAATAAACTTGATGCATTAGGATTAAAAGTCAAGACGGAGGTAAAAAGCTTAGGGGTAACTGTTGACTGTAACCTGAATTTTAAATCACATATTAATCAGATCACTAGGACAGCATTTTTTCACTTAAGAAACATAGCAAAAGTTAGACCTCTTATATCATTGAAAGATGCTGACAAATTAGTTCACACGTTTGTTTTCAGTCGGCTAGATTACTGTAACGCACTCCTCTCAGGACCACCCAAAAAAGACATAAATCGTTTGAAACTAGGGCAGAATGGAGCTGCTAGAATCCTAACTAGGAAAAGAAAATCCGAGCACATTTCTCCAGTTTTGATGTCACTACACTGGTTACCTGTGTCATTCAGAATTGACTTTAAAATTCTGCTTATGGTTTATAAAGCCTTAAATAATCTCGCCCCATCTTATATATCGGAATGTCTGACGTCTTATATTCCAAATCGTAACCTCAGATCCTCAAATGAGTGTCTCCTTAGAATTCCAAGAGCAAAACTTAAAAAAAGTGGTGAGGCGGCCTTCTGCTGTTATGCACCTAAAATCTGGAATAGCCTGCCAATAGGAATTCACCAGGCTAATACAGTGGAGCACTTTAAAAAACTGCTGAAAACACATTATTTTAATATGGCCTTCTCATAACTTCACTTTAATTTAATCCTGATAATCTGTATATTCAATTCATTATAATAACTATTCATGGTGGCTCTAAAATCCGTACTAACCCCTACTCTCTCTTCTGTTTCTGTTTCCGGTTTCTTTGTGGTGGCGGCCTGCGCCACCACCATCTACTCAAAGCACCGTGATGTTCCAACATTGATGGATTAAAAGCCAGAAGTCTGCATGACCATCATCATCAAGTCCTTCCGTAAGAACCCTAAATACAAAGAGGACTATTTCATTTATGTGAGTTAGAATGCCCAGAGGGGACTGGGCGGTCTCATGGTCTGGAACCCCTCCAGATTTTATTTTTTTCTCCAGCTTTCTGGAGTTTTTTTTTTGTTTTTTCTGTCCACCCTGGCCATCGGACCTTACTCTTATTCTATGTTAACTAATGTTGTCTTATTTTAATTTCTTACTTTGTCTTTTATTTTTCTTTTCTTCATTATGTAAAGCACTTTGAGCTACATTTTTTGTATGAAAATGTGCTATATAAATAAATGTAGTTGTTGTTTAGGGACTTTCAAAACTCGACTTGATGTTTTTTTGGAAGAAATAAGTGGATAGGACTGGCGAGCTTTGTTGGGCTGAATGGCCTGTTCTTGTCCAGAGTGTTCTAATGTTCTAATGTTCAAAGGTGGTTCAGAATGCAGCTCTAACTAAAAAGAAGTAATCTGACCACATACACCAATAATAGCATCTGTACACTGGCTGCCTGTGTCTTTCAGGATCAATTTTAAAATACATACTAATTATTCATAAGGCTTTGTATAATCTTGCACATTCATATACAGTATCCTGGAATGTTTGTCTCCTTCCCAATCAAAACCTTAGACCTTCAATTTCTGCTTTGCCTGCTATATTCTGAGAGTAAAACATAAAAGAAGTGGTTAGACCTCTTTTAGTTTCTGTGATCCACAACTATGGAATAATGTGTAGAAATACATCAGGCCAGAGTGGTAGAGTTCTTTAAATCACATCTTAAAACTTAACCTTTTTAATCTGCTTTTTTCTGAAATGTGTGACTAATCACATTGTATGTCTATAGTCTTTTTTCTGGACTAAATTCCTTGTGATTGGTGGAAGGAAGAAGAATACAGAGATAGAATGCAGGCTGATCTCTTTATTCTTTATATACTTTATGACAGAATGCCCAGCAGCATATGAGCAGCTTTTGATCATGAACACCCAGAGATTTTTTTCTCTGTAATGGTGCATTTTCTTTCCTCTCCCCACTGACTATCTGACCCTTAGTATAATTAAATTATTTGATGATTGTTTCATTGTTTCCACATCTTGTAAAGCATCTTATTTTTTTTAAACTCAAAAACAAATATAGAAAATGTGAAATAAGTTACAAAACAGTATAGCTGATTATAGCTCCTAATAGTGATATTTTGCATAAGATAGGTGAACAGGGACTGACAAACCAGGCTGGGCTGAATGCCCTGTTCTTGACATAAATTTGTTTTTACTTTCTGAAATTCTTTTGTTAACGTGCTTTTGCGATTGTCTTCTAACGAAACACTGAACAGGGAAAGGAAATTTATATATTCATTTACATATTAAAATATGCAAAATTCTGGGAGAAGTTGGGGTGGAGTGGCAGGCGTATACACATGTGTTTCTTTTCACACTGACTGGGATTTATGTAGCGGAAGTGCATGGAAGTTGGATTACGCATGGTTTTGTACATCTGAATCTTTTTGTGCATACGCACATTTCCACTTTTGTCCATACGCTATGTTTTAGTGTGAGTTCTAAGCATGGCATAATGCATGAGGCCCCAGGAGAACATGAGGAAGTCTTATCCTGAAAAGGACAATCAATCACTTTACCCTTGGTGTGCTGTCTACCAGACACAGCAGAGCTGCTATGGAGTGTCCTTGTGAACCCAGTCACTATAGTATATGTATTACAACAAAATATTTTTATGGTTCCACGAAGATCATTACAATGGAATTCCACCTGTATCAAGCAACATCCTAGATTTCTATAAAACTTTTTATTTTATTTACTATTTGTTTCTCAGTTTTTTCACCTGCTCCCTCTGTTTAGACCGGGGTACTCAATCACATTCCTAGAGGGCCACAGTGGCTGCAGGTTTTCATTCCAGCCAGTTTCCTAATTAGAAGTCAGTCCTTAACTCATAATGAAACTTGGAGTTTAACTATTTGGCTTGTTAGCGCTTTCATTCATCCAAAAGAAATTGTAATTGCACTGTTGAGTTTAGACCTTATCTTAATATTTCAGTTTTTGCTGCCTCAATTATAGTCTTCCCTGTTTTGACATCTCGCTTGTTTCTTTACATCTTTCGTCTAATCCTCCCTTTACTGTTTGCTTTGTGGCACAATAAGCTTTAGGCTTTATGCTGAGGTTAATGAAACTTTCTTACTTGATGTATGCTGGTAAAACATTGTATGCATTTATATTAATGGCAGAAATGGGGTCAGAAAAGCACACATCATGAAAAGATAATCAAGAAAAACTCCCAACTTTATTTTCATCAGTGATTTTAAATAACTTCTATCCTAAAAGCTGCCATATCCCTTGGTTTTGCACATGTCCCCCTCCTAGACTTACCGCATGCTGAACTCCACCTCTCTCCATGGTTTAGGTAACAGTGGTGAGAGTTGGCATATGTTTTCAACTGGTTCTGTAAAATATTTAAATATTACATAACAGTGAGGTTTTACTAATTGTCACATATAGTAGGAGTTGCAGAATATTGAAATTATAATTGAGCACCTACAGAAACTAAACTACAGAAAATTACTATGGTTATGTTAATGGACATCATTTTCCTGGGTTTATTATAATACTAAAGTTGTCATTCCTAGTTAAAATGTACATAATATTTCTGAGATGCCACAGTCAAGCAGTACATTTACTCTCTCTTCACTAATTTCATAAAAGTTAGTGCTTGATAAGAGCTCAAGAGAGAGACAGCAGAAGCTGAATGAGCAAACCCAGCATGACGGCTGACCGGGCAGAGCTTTAACATCCAAGACTAACTAAACTGAAATAAAATGGTTACCATTACAATGGACCCCAATGAAGCATTTCTGAATGTGGAGCTACAGCACCTCAGCAACTTAAAACCCTTCAAAGCCAGAACCTCAGCCAACAGAATCCATTGCTATACCACATAAAGCCTTCAGGTAACAGAAGCATATTTTCTGCAAGCAGAAGGAAGAGCATTTAGTGTCCTAAGACCCCACTCCACACAGTGGACCTCAGCTGTGTAGTATCTTTTCATGCCTTCCTTGCATTAAATGGGTTCTATATACCATTTTCCATCACTTTCCAAGAGTATATTTGAGTATTGTGTCTCCTGCATTACGATTTAGCCATGTTCAGAATTCTCAGGTCAATTAATTGTTCCTTTCATTTAGACTACAATTGAATATGACTCAGTTCTGATTATTGGCTCATATCTGACTTTTTAATTTTTTGTTTGACTGTTCAAATAATTTTGTAAATGATTCAAATGTGATATAACTGTTTACCCATATGTGTCCTGTACAATGAATAACAAGTAATTCATCAGAGAGGTGAAATCAAATACATAACTATGAATCCAGGAAAATGTTGACTGCTGACATGCTAACCGCAGACTTCAAATTGTTTGCAGTGCAGGATGTCTGGACATCCATGAGCTCATGATGAGAACTGTTCAACAATGCTTAATCACTGTCAGATCTGTACATAAAAAGCCTGTGGAATTAAGAGAGGGCAGATGAGTGAGGGGAGTAAAATGTAGAGAAACTGGAAGCAAAATAGTGGTTTAATAATTTCTGAATGTCAAGGGGGCATTCAATTACACATAGCAACATCTGTCCGAAATATTCTTTTGGAAAATACATACTTGAGAGCCAATGTTTCAGAAATCATGTAACCAATGAGCCATATTGGCAGGCTTTCTTACTTTCTTTTTTTAATAATAAATGAAAAAAAATATTTCATCAATAATAACAGGAAGAAATACAGGTAAAATTCCGTTACAACGAAGTGCCAGGGACCTAAAAAAATATTTTGTTGTAATGAGAATTTTGTAGTAATGAGATTCTGTATTTGAAGCGATAGATAGATAGATAGATAGATAGATAGATAGATAGATAGATAGATAGATAGATAGATAGATAGATAGATAGATAGATAGATAGATAGATACTTTATTAATCCCAAGGGAAGCAAAATGACACCTTTTATTGGCTAACTAAAAAGATTACAATATGCAAGCTTTCGAGGCAACTCAGGCCCCTTCTTCAGGCGAGATGTAATCACATCACATGATTACATCTTGCCTGAAGAAGGGGCCTGAGTTGCCTCGAAAGCTTGCATATTGTAATCTTTTTAGTTAGCCAATAAAAGGTGTCATTTTGCTTGGCTTTTCTCTACATTCATAATGGCTAACACGGTACAACACCCTAGTACTACTTAATCCCAAGGGGAAATTCACATACTCCAGCAGCAGCATACTGATAAAGAACAATATTAAATTAAAGAGTGATAATAATGCAGGTATACAGACAGACAATAACTTTGAATAATGTTAACGTTTACCCCCCCGGGTGGAATTGAAGAGTCGCATAGTGTGTTGGAGGACCGATCTCCTCAGTCTGTCAGTAGAGCAGGACGGTGACAGTAGTCTGTCGCTGAAGCTGCTCCTCTGTCTGGAGATGATCCTGTTCAGTGGATTCTCCATGATTGACAGGAGTCTGCTGAGTGCCCTTCGCTCTGCCACGGATGTCAAACTGTCCAGCTCCGTGCCTACAACAGAGCCAGCCTTCCTCACCAGTTTGTCCAGGCGTGAGGCGTCCCTCTTTTTTATGTTGCTTCCCCAGCACACCACTGTGTAGAAGAGGGCGCTCGCCACAACTGTCTGATAGAACATCTGTAGCATCTTATTGCAGATGTTGAAGGACGCCAGTCTTCTAAGGAAGTATAGTTGGCTCTGTCCTCTCTTACATAGAGCATCAGTATTGGCAGTCCAGTCCAATTTATCATCCAGCTGCACTCACAGGTATTTATAGTTCTGCACCCTCTGCACACAGTCACCTCTGATGATCACAGTGTCCATGAGGGCCCTGGTCCTCCTAAAATCCACCACCAGCTCCTTGGTTTTGCTGGTGTTCAGTTGTAGGTGGTTTGAGTCGCACCATTTAACAAAGTCTTTGATTAGGTTCCTATACTCCTCTTCCTGCCCATTCCTGATGCAGCCCACGATAGCAGTGTCGTCAGCGAACTTTTGCACGTGGCAGGACTCCGAGTTGTATTGGAAGTGCTTTCTTTAACTTGTGTCCTGGCATTTGCAATCACTTCAATAGCTTATTAATATTAATTTTAATCTCCTCCTGTCTACTGCTGACGACAATTTTTCTCAGCATTTCCTTGCGATAATACACTTTCAGGGTGCGAATGATGCCCAAATCCAATGACTAAAGCACTGTTGTGCAATTGGGTGGGAGGAATTCAACGCGAACTTTATCTAAATGTGGAAGCATGTTGTGGGCAGCACAGTTATCAATTAGAAGCCGAATCATCTTTTTCTCCTCTTCTTCATATTGTGAGGTTTCTGAACTCTTTTGGGATCTCCCCACCCCTCAACCCAACGGGACAACATGCTGAAGTGTGTCCCGAAGCGCGATTGCCGCGTCTGTGGAAGATTGTTTATCCGTTGCTGGGGCAGGACAACAGCAGGTTCACATCGGTCCAGTGAGGCGCCAATCCTAAAAGATCAGTGTTGTGCTATAAGTCCCTGTCTTGCACCCCAAAACATAAGGCTGAGTCTCAGTACTTTAGCAAAACCAGCTTTATTCAGCTTGAAACAGGAACAGCCTAGTAAGTTATTGTAGCATGATCTACCACTCTCCTGTACACACACAGCAGTCAGGCAGGGTCGTGGCCAGGTTAGTGGCCAAGTAATTCTGTTCCCTGCATTCATAATATTCCTGGCATCACCCATTGAGATCTTTTCTGTTTGCTTTGGTGGAGAGACGCAACAGGCTCAGCGGTTGCCCCAGCAACAGATAAACAGTCTTCCACAGACATGGTGATAGCACTTCGGGACACTCTTCGGCGTATCGTCCTGTTGGCGGAGGTCCCAAGAAACCTCACATTTTCTTGAATGAGTGCTGCATTAATAGGAATGTTTCTTGAACAAGTATCACTGAACCACATAAAAACGGCTTTTTCAATGTCTTCAAATGCAGCAGTTCGCATACGTTTGCAACCCGAGATTTTTCTTCTTTTTTTGATTGGTCTTTCAAGAAAGTTTGACAGTGTTGATGGCAAAATTCAGAATTCATTGGCAACATCTTTTTTCTTTTTGCCAGAATTGAAAGCCGTGAAAATTTAAGGTTTTTTTTTTTTCTAATTTGAACTGTTGTTGTTTTTTCATGTTTGCCATTTCTATAGGAGGGTGGCAATGAGTTAAATTCCAATGGATGTTTTTCAAATGTTGACAAGCGATAAGCAAAAGTACGAGCAAAGTTCGAAGAAAGAAAAAAAATGATAGCGTTTCTGTTTGGGGATCATCCTGATAGTTTTGTTGCATGTATCTTGGACTTCCTGGAAATGTGGACGGTAATATGATCATTTTGCCTACACGTACGTTGTTATTTTCAGCATTCGCTTGCAGTGTGTGTGATAGTCGTTTGTATTGTTCCACACACAGATCTTGTTGATGTAATCTGAGATAGTTGAGATGCGCGCCCTCTGTTTTAACATACGCATCTACAACGTACTGTTGGAATAGTTTGCCACTGAAGTTCAAAATACTAAAAGTATTCCTCATTGCTAATCTGTACCTGTAAAATTGGCATTGAGTAAGCCTTATTCGCTTGGTGGTTATTTTATCGGGAACATGTTGTAAATCTTTGTGCCAGCCAATGTCTCCGTAAGGGAATAAAAGTGGGTAAAGCATAGGATTGCAATTCATATTGAGCGTGGAAATCTGTTTACAGGAGTTGCCTATGGGATAGATACAAATGTCCCTTTCGGCAGGCATTTCGCCATCTTCTCCGGCGAAAATCGCTGCAACATCGGTGTGACATGTCGGGGCATTGTATTGTAAAACCTGCCCAGGGTTTTCCTTGAAAACCATTTTTACAGATGCTGTTGGATTGGACTGAGCGATTTCATGCATGTGTTTGTATGATTTAGCAAAGGGGTTGATAGTTCTGAGCAAGCTGGAGAAGTACATTTTCGCTGCATGTACAGTTTGCTTTATTTTGTAAGCGTACTTCAGTAGCTTACGCTGTGTCAAAAACATACAACTGTCCATATCCTGGAGAGGTAGAAGTGTTAGCGTATAGTGGAGAGATTTGGTGATAAATTTGCCCGTGTATTTTAAAACAGTGTGGTCCGTGGCCAGGAGGTTGATTTATCTGTGCACCCATGGAAGCAAACGCTAGAGAAGAGTTGTATTCTCGAATGTGTTCACGATAATTTTTACCTTCTGATGTTTGCTGTGTAAGAAGCTGTTGTAAAGACACAGGTGTCTCCCGCAAAGGTACTTTACCGTTGTGGCAGCACCTCGAGTACTTGTTGGATGTACTACGCTCAGCAGGAAAGTATAGTGCATGACATGGAAGATGACGAATAGGAATCAAGAAATGCCGTGTTGGCTGCGTGTGGTTGGAACTGGTTTGAAGTGGAAGCAGGATGAACCAGAAGAGAAATATATAGAAGAGATTAGGAGCAAATGTGAAGAGTGCAATTGGTCAAGTCGTAGAAGGTGGTGAAAAATTTAGGACAGTATTTGCAAGTTTAAATCAGGTTTTATTATGAGCCCAGTTTAGAGATGATTATGTATTTTATTAATCAATCTTTATCGATGCACTCAAAGCCCAATATTATAGTCCTGTTGCCATGTTGATTATCTAAATTTATTTTGGCCTATCTTTGTCTCCTAGGCCAGTGGGTTCCATCTAAATGAACAGTATGAATATTCAAACTGGGAACCAGAAAGATAACTGTAAGTTATTAATCAAGTAGTTCAAAACTTTTTATCAAACAAGTGACTTGAAAAATTTCAAATTGGTCCATTTGCTATAAAGGTTGAAAACCACTCTCCTAGGCTACACCAATTTGAGAATGATTACCGGTATTATTATTATTATTATTATTATTATTATTATTATTATTATTATTATTATAAGTGGATGATGATTTGTGTTGTCATTTTTTGGCTCCTCAACTAATATTTATGATGAGTTAGTACCCATGCCTACATCTTTAGAACTGGTACACATTACAGCGCCTAAACCTATTCTAAGTCTTCTCAGTATCTGTTTAAAGAATATTTTATCTTTTGGCAAAATCAAAACAATATTATAAATACAACAGGAAGTATAGTGTCGGACATTATTATTTCCTTCAATTTCTTTGAGTTTACTAAATGTTTAATATCAAATTATTAACAAAAACTTCAAGAAATGTAAAACACAAAATATTTGCACTGAATTATGTATCTGTTAGTGTGGCACCAAGAAGTCAAATCCTTTCCATTTACAGTCCATCACCATTGCCTTACTATCAGTAGAATTGCCTCTTACCTAATCTTTTTTTTTTCTTTATTTAGTGCCACGTATATTCTGCTGATGCACAGATCCATCTTATTAAAGTAGTTAATTAATGATGTAACTGAACAACTGTCATTTGATTCATTCAAATACAGATGATTCCCATATTTAATATTCTGTGGGCAGCATTTGTAACTGAACTGCAGTCTCGCTGGCCATAATTCCAGTTATTGAGTGTCCTAAACCAGCAGCCCCAGTATTCAAAAGTTGGAACCTCATTATGCAGGTCATGAATGATTGTGGGAACTGATACTTGGCATGGAATTTCATGTACGAAAACACGAGTCTCATCATTGGCAGTCCAAGCAAGGTGATAGGGAAGGCAACAAGGCTGTTTGCTTTTGTGGCTTATGATATAAATAAAGTCAGGCCCCTTTTTTCTGTTGAACTGTACCACCAGATTTATAAATGCATCTTATCTTCACATTTTGCACATATGTGGACATGCAGAATATTTAGGCTTCTATTTACAACTTGTGCACATAATATATTAGGTACTGTACATTCAAATTTCAGTCCATAAGAATTAGAGTGCTTTGCTCTGAATGGGAATAGGAATGCATCTGTTCTCTTTGATGCTACCCAGGACACGTCATAGGGCCCACGTCTATGATTCTTAAAACACATCAGCTTGACACTGCCAATGGCTCAGATTATTGTCTTCTACTTCTTCTCCTTCTTTAGGCTGCTCCCGTTAGGAGTTGCCACAGCAGATCATCTTCTTCCATATCTTTCTGTCCTTGTATCTTGTTCTGTTACACCTATCACCTGCATGTCCTCTCTCACCACATCCATAAACCTTCTCTTAGGCCTTCCTCTTTTCCTCTTCCCTGGCAGCTCTATCCTTAGCATCCTTTTCCCAATATACCCAGCATCTCTCCTCTGCACATGTCCAAACCAACGCAATCTCACCTCCCTGACTTTGTCTCCCAACCGTCCAACATGAGCTGACCCTCTAATGTACTCATTTCTAATCCTGTCCATCCTCGTCACACCCCGTGCAAATCTTAACATCTTTAACTCTGCCACCTCCAGCTCTGTCTCCTGCTTTCTGGTCAGTGCCACTGTCTCCAACCCATATAACATAGCTGGTCTCACTACTGTCCTGTAGACCTTTCTTTTCACTCATGCTGATACCCGTCTGTCACAAATCACTCCTGATACTCTTCTCCACCCACTCCACCCTGCCTGCACTCTCTTTTTCACTTCTCTTCCACAATCCCCATTACTCTATACTGTTGATCCCAAGTATTTAAACTCATCCACCTTCACCAACTCTACTCCTTGCATCCTCACCATTCCACTGACCTCCCTCTCAGCAAGCATCATAGTCCACGGGGACTCCTGTCTAATCTCGTCTGTCAACCTGTCCATCACCATTACAAATAAGAAAGGGCTCAGAGCCAATCCCTGATGTAATCACACCTCCAACTTGAATGCATGCATCACTCCTACCTCAGACCTCACCACTGTCACACTTCCCTCGTACATATCCTGTACAACTCTTACATACTTCTCTGCCACTCCTGACTTCCTCATACAATACCACAGCTCCTCTCGAGGCACCCTGTCATATGCTTTCTCCAGGTTTACAAAGCCACAATGCAACTCCTCCTGGCCTTCTCTAAACTTCTCCATCAACATCCTCAGAGCAAACATTGCATCGGTGGTGATCTTTCTTGGCATGAAACCATACTGCTGTTCACTAATCATCACCTCACTTCTTAACTGAGCTTCCACTACTCTTTCCCATAACTTCATGCTGTGGCTCATCAATTTTATCCTCCTGTAGTTATTACAGTCCTGAACATCCTCCTTATTCTTAAATATCGGCACCAGTCCACTTCTTCTCCACTCCTCAGGCATCCTCTCACTTAAAATAGATTCCATTAAATAATCTGGTTAAAAACTCCACTGTCATCTCTCCTAAACACCTCCATGCTTCCACAGGTATGTCATCTGGACCAACGGCCTTTCCATTTTTCATCTTCTTCATAGTTGTCCTTACTTCCTACTTGCTAATCCGTTGCACTTCCTGATTCACTATCTTCACATCATCCATCCTCTTCTCTCTCTTGATCTCTTCATTCATCAGCCTCTCAAAGTACTATTTCCATCTGCTCAACACACTCTCCTCGCTTGTGAGTACATTTCCATCTTTATCCTTTATCAGCCTATACTGCTGCTCTTCTTTCTCAGCTCAGTCCCTCTATCTAGCCCATCGATTCTTTTCCTCCTCCTTAGTGTCCAACCTCTCATACAACTCATCATACACCTTTTCTTTACCTTCACCACCTCTCTCTTCATGTTGCGCCTTATCTTCTTGTACTCTTGTCTACTTTCCGCATCTCTCTGACTATCTCCTTCTTCTTTGCCATCCTCTTCCTCTGTATACTCTCCTGTATTTCCTCATTCCACCACCAGGTTTCCTTTTCCTCCTTCCTCTGTACAGATCTCACACCAAGCACCCTTCTTGCTGTCACCCTTACTACATCTGCTGTAGTGGCTCAGATTATTATCTGTTGGTATTAAAATCATTTTAAAACAAAGCTGCAAAATAAGGCAGGTGTTAATGATAGGTAACTAACAGATATTTTTATGTCTCACACAGAGCATTTCAAAAGAAGAAAATCCCTGAATTAGTATAAGCCGCCCAAACTCAAAGTGTTCATAAAATATGTAATGATTTAGTTCATGCGATATAAGTACATAAGCCATAAATGTACAGAAGTATATTATAAACAAGAATACTTGTGTCAAATACAGTACTTGAAATATCAAAGTGTGTGCATTAATTTAAATGTTTAACAAGTAAATTTTCTTGATTGTAATACAAATTTGTTGCATTTCACTCTCCAATTGCGGACCATAAATTGGCTAGATCCCTAGCAACCAATCAAAAATCATATTCTAATCACTGACCTTGAATAATGACATGCCATATGCTTACTTACTTACGCCATATGCTACTGACTACATCAACTTCTATGTGTAGTTCCAGTAAGAACAGTACGCTGCTATGCTAACAACAAACCATGGATTACAAGTGACATTAAGGGCCTTTTGAACCAGAAGAAAAGGGCTTTTAAAAGCGGTGATCAGCATGAACTCAAGCACGTGCAGAAGGAACTCCGAGTCCAGCTCAGGGCGGTGAAGGAGCAGTACAGGAGAAAGCTGAAGCACAAGTTGCAGAATAACAGCATGAAGAAAGTGTGGGATGGGATGAAAATCATCACTGGCTGCAGCTCGAAGCGGGGTACCACCATCGAGAGAGACGTGGAGACAGCAAACCTGATGAACAACTTCTTTAACAGGTTTGACCACCCTAACACACTCTCACCTTGGAGTACTGCACCCTCCACCCACCCTTCTGCTGATACCAGCATAGGAGAGAGTTTCCCCCCACCCACAATTACAGCAGCGCAGGTGAGCAGAGAGCTGAGGAGACTCTGTGCCAGCAAAGCAGCGGTTCCAGATGGAGTATCGCCATGACTGCTGAAGGCCTGTGCATTGGAGCTGGGGAGTCCTCTACAACGCATCTTCAACCTGAGCCTGGAACAGGGGAGAGTCCCGAGGCTTTGGAAAACATCTTACATCACCGCAGTCCCAAAGGTATCACGTCCTGGTGAGCTGATTGACTTCAGGCTTGTCTCCCTGACATCACATGTGATGAAGACCATGGAGTGGCTGCTGCTTCACCACCTGAGGCCACAGGTCCATCACGCCCTCGACCCTCTGCAGTTCGCATACCAGGAGAAGGTGGGATTGGAGGATGCCATCATCTACATGTTACACTGATCCCTCTCCTACTTGGACAGAGGCAGTGGTGCTGTAAGAATTATGTTTCTGGACTTCTCTAGCGCCTTCAACACCATCCAACCTCTGCTCTTTACAGACAAGCTGACAAAGATGGGAGTAGATTAATACCTGGTGGCATGGATCGTGGACTATCTTACAAACTGACCTCAGTATGTGCGTCTCAGGAACTGCAGGTCTGATATTGTGGTCAGCAACACAGGAGCGCCACAGGGGACTGTACTTTCTCCGGTCCTGTTCAGCTTATATACATCGGAATTCCAATACAACTCAGAGTCCTGCCACATGCAAAAGTTCACTGATGACACTGCTATCGTGGTCTGCATCAGGAGTGGGCAGGAGGAGGACTATAGGAACCTCATCAAGGACTATGTTAAATGGTGCAACTCAAACCACCTACACCTGAACACCAGCAACACCAAGGAGCTGGTGGTGGATTGGACCCTGTGATCATCAGAGGTGACTGTGTGCAGAGGATGCAGACCTATAAATACCTGGGAGTGTAGCTGCATGATAAATTAGACTGGACTGCCAATACTGATGCTCTGTGCAAGAGAGGACAGAGCCAACTATACTTCCTTAGAAGGCTGGCATCCTTCAACATCTGCAATAAGATGCTGCAGATGTTCTATCAGACGGTTGTGGCGAGTGCCCTCTTCTACACCGTGGTGTGCTGGGGAGGCAGCATAAAGAAGACGGACGCCTCACGCCTGGACAAACTGATGAGGAAAGCAGGCTCTATTGTAGGCACAAAGCTGGACAGTTTGACATCTGTGGCAGAGCGACGGGCGCTGAGCAGACTCCTGTCAATCATGGAGAATCCACTGTATCCACTGAACAGTATCATCTCCAGACAGAGGAGCAGCTTCAGCGACAGACTCCTGTCACCCTCCTGCTCCACTGACAGACTGAGGACACCCCACAATATGCGACTCTTCAATTTCACCCAGGGGGTAAACGTTAACATTATACAAAGTTATTGTCTGTTATACCTGCATTGTTATCACTCTTTAATTTAATGTTCTTTATCAGTATGCTGCTGCTGGAGTATGTGAATTTCCACTTGGGATTAATTAAGTATCTATCTATCTATCTATCTATCTATCTATCTATCTATCTATCTATCTATCTATCTATCTATCTATCTATCTATCTATCTATCTATCTATCTATCTATCTATCTATCTATCTATCTATCTATCTATCTATCTATCTATCTATCTATCTATCATAATTACAAATGGTGAGGCCAAATATGCAGCGTCTGCACATAATGTGAACATAACATTCTTGCACAGAATGTAATGTTTGGTCTTTCTTGGTGTTATATAGTCTGCTTTTATTCTATTAAAGAAACACCAAACCATAATACACATACTTCCCATAATATACGGTTAATTCCATCAACCCTGCATTTAAAGAAACAGACATCCCCGCAGATGCTACATCCCCCACTCAAAAAAAAAAAATACAATGTGTTTTGTTCTATACACTCCAATATTAACTAAGTCTTCTGCAGAGAACCTTATCGTGGTGGAGGGGTTTGCGTGTCCCAATGATCCTAGGAGCTCTGTTGTCCGGGGCTTTAAGCCCCTGGTAGGGCCACCCAAGGCAAACTGGTCCTAGGTGAGGGATGAGACAAAGAGCGGTTAAACAAACCTCCTATGATGAAAGACAACTTTAGACGGCATTTTCCCTTGCCCGGACGCGGGTCACCAGGGCCCCCCTCTGGAGCCAGGCCTGGAGGTGGGGCTCGATGGCGAGTTCCTGGTGGCCGGGCCTGTACCCATGGGGCTCAGCCGGGCACAGCCCGAAGAGGCAACGTGGGTCCCCCTTCCCATGGGCTCACCACCTATGGGAGGGGCCAAGGAGGTTGGATGCAGTGTGAGTTGGGTGGTGGCCGAAGGCGGGGACCTTGGCGGTCCGATCCTCGGCTACAGAAGCTGGCTCTTGGGACGTGGAATGTTACCTCTCTGAAGGGGAAGGAGCCTGAGCTAGTGCGCGAAGTTGAGAGGTTCCGGCTAGATATAGTCGGACTCACCTCGACGCACAGTTTAGACTCTGGAACCAATCTCCTTGAGAGGGGATGGACTCTGTACCACTCTGGAGTTGCCCCCGGTGAGAGGGGCACTCTCCACCTTGCACTTTTTAACTTGCACTGCATTGTTATCACTCTTTAATTTAATATTGTTTTCTATCAGTATGCTGCTGCTGGAGAATGTGAATTTCCCCTTGGGGATTAATAAAGTATCTATCTATCTATCTATCTATCTATCTATCTATCTATCTATCTATCTATCTATCTATCTATCTATCTATCTATCTATCTATCTATCTATCTATCTATCTATCTATCTACTTTGAAATTTTAAAATTTTAACCTCCTTGCAGTTAACCTTAGAGGGATAGGACCATCAGTGAAAAATAAAATTAAAAAATTCATGATCAGCAACCTCGAAAATAGCATAAAACAACACTCCATGAGCCTACATTTCTGTTCCCCATTTATTGAAATTTTTAAAGTTAACTTCTGTTTGTGACGATGTGGGTTTGCTGCATGCTCCCATCTTCTATTTGGGAGCCCTTAAACCCAACACCGTCGGTAATGTTACCGATGAGCTAAGCAGTGTGGCAACAACATAGCAAGGGGATGGTGTACAAAAGTGCTAAGTGCTTTTATTTAAAACAATAGAACAAAACAGTGTTCAAATTAAATAAAGTGCAGTAATTCAACATCTCTTCATTAAATAAATAATCCATTAAAAGCAAGTGAAAGTGGAGGTTAAAACAATAGAAAAAAACAATCCTTTAAAAATGAGGTTAAAACAACACTGGAAGCAGTACTTTAAAACAATTACATTGCTTTTTACCCTAGCGTCTCTCCTGCTTCTCTCGTTTGGGCCCTGCAGCAGGCGAGTCGCTGTCTCAGCAGCTGACCTTCACTCCGCTCGACCAATTCTGGAGGCCTTCTGATCCCTGGCTTCGGTCACACACTCGTCCCAGACCGAGACTTGTTTTCCTTGATGACCAGGACACTCACATCAAGGACTTCACCCACCAAGTCTCCCGAATCCCACTGCCTTCCCAGCCTTATGCGGCCAGTCATCCTTCTTCACTGGTCACTCCCGCTACATGATCACTCAGTGGGAGCGACCACTGCTACTACTACTCCCGGGTGTTGGCCCAACACCCAGGCTTCCCGTACAGCTGCATGCGAGCCTGCACTCAATTGCTTGCTCTCCCGCACCGGCTCTCTCTCCTGTGTCTTGCTTTCTCCTACAACCTCTGTTTCTTCTCTCTCCTTTCTTTTTTTCTCTTCCCTAGCCGACTAATGCTACTATTTTATTAAGAGGGCATGGCAGCTGTAGCAAATTAGCAGCCCCAGGAACAATCACGGATGCACTTAGGTGAGAAACGCCCACACCGCAAATTGCCCTGAGCACTGCTTCAAAGCCACACAACCACCATGCCCCCTCACTAAGCCGCGAGCGCAGTGATTATCTATATATATAATTTGCTAAGCCACCGACAAGTAGCCACCCATGGCGCACACAGGAAGGAGCCACGGCCACCAACTCTAAGACCATTGGATACGACAACAACTCGCAGAGCCATGCCCAGCAACTCGGACGCGACAACTGGGAAAAAACGCCATCATTTATGTTCGTCTGTGCTACCGTACACATGCACCTCTGAGCCACGTTGACTTTTCGGTTACGACGCACGACTGTGTGCACCAGCAAACTGTTTTACATGCTACATACAGCAATTTGCATCCGCGACAAACATGCGTCTTCTTAGATGGTCCTGCAGGAACACGGAAGACGTTTCCCCGCCCACCAACACTCCTTTTTCCACGGCCCGCGTCTACCCTCGCTCTCTAGGCATTCACACTGCCTGCTCACCGACCACCCAGTTAGTCGCTTTCGTCTGTGCTAGGAGTCCACATGCACCTCTGAGCCATGTTGACTTTTCATTATTCTTTTCGGTTACGACACCCGACCGCGTCCACCATCAAGAACCATGGGAAAGGAACAACAAAGCCCCGCACAGAAACTCTACCCCCCCCCCCCCACGTGATTGGGAACGCACCTCAGAGCACTGCCCGCCAACTTGAACAGCTCATCAAACACATACTCGCTTTGCTCTGTGCTGCTGTCTAAATCCAGCTGTGAACCACGTTGACTGTTCTTTTGCCCTCCATGGCTACTGCTTCAAATGTATTTCATGGAAACAACACTTCTTTCAATGTTATAAAAATTCCTGCATCAGATAACTGTTTGTTTCTATAAGTCAGGTTTTTTTGGAAAAATGTCATTGACGAAACTGTTGCACTCAAACTTCGCAACATGGCTGTTGGCTTTGTTTGCCAACATTGGGATAACTTCGGCGACGTGGTATCCGTTGTTGTTAGTCACAGAGGTATTGTTATACAGTCTGCTCAACAATACGCTGACTACATGAATACATCCGGAGTCTATGGTGGTGAGGCAGAAATTGTGGCAATGTCCCAAATCCTTCCAGCTACTATCAGCATTTACTTCCAAGAACGTGCTCATGCCTCTCCTCGAGTTTACAATCCGGCCCAGTGTCTCTCCATATTCCTGCTCTTTAGCGGTCCTTTTGTAGCGGGGTTACATAGTAGTAATAGTGTTGTCAGCGTTAGTACCATGTGCATCTTGTTTCCATCATCCCGTTTGCTGTTTGTGTGTCAGTGAATGTCGTCCCCGTAAAGGGGGACGGATAATGGGAGGAGACCGCAACCCCAATCCTGGAAAACCACCTGTTTGCTATTATTCAATTACATCCATCTCAGGACTATTTAAGTAATCAGGGAGAGAAGAAAAGGGAAGACAGAAGAGGAAGGAGAGGAGAGAAGGAGATTTTTCACATTCACGACCATGAGCCATCTGTACCTGTTATATTCCACATCGCGCATTTCCATCCAGTTTGTTTTTCTATCCGCCGGACTTGCTTCAAGAACCTCATCACGAGAGACCCCAGGGTTGGAATTAATTATCCACCACGCACCGAGGATTCACGGTGAGGCTGCTCCATTTTGTCTGGGGAAAATCAAACGACTCATTTTTCGCTAGTTCAGTCAACCGCATTCAGGACAGTTTTTATAACTGGACTCAAGTTTACATTCATTTCCGTATCTCATTCAGTTTTTGGTATCTGTGTTGTTTGTTATATGTTACAGGGGCAAGGGAGGGTTTATTGTGTGTGTGTATATATATATATATATATATATATATATATATATATATATATGGTGTTGTTGCTTTGGTGGAGGGATATATATATATATATATATTTATTGTGCATTTTGTTTTTTGTTGTTGTTCGTTTAATATAATTACGCACCTATTTTACATATCACCTGTTTTTGTGAGCTTAATTAAACCGTCGATTGTGGGGAAAATTTTTATTTGTTAGAGGTACGGCTTGATATTTAGATTCAGCTCGGTAAATTATCCAGGCCACACACAGGTCTTGGAAGTGTAGCTGCCGGCCGGGTAAGAGGTCGGCCGTTACACTTTGGATCATGGGCATTACGAGGTTCTCATGCCTCTCAAATACACATGTGATAACCTTCTGGTGACATCTTTTGACGCTGTCGGTATGTGCACACAGGGTGCACACCCACTTGCTCACTACAGTAATGTGACGTCACCTGCCCACTCTCCTCTTCCTGAAAAACATTTAAAGACACACTCCCCTAAACACACGCATTCCACACAGGACTTTCAATGCACCTTTTGTTCCAAAAGCTTCCGAGTGCAGAGATATCTGAACGCACATTTAAAAAAACACAACACTAAACGAGTGATGCAATGTGAACATTGCCAGCAATACTTCAAAACAACTCGCGCTCTCAAGAAACACTTATATACTCATTCCACTCTCACCTTCAATTGCACATTTTGTAACGAGGACTTCACAGGTGAGATGGATCTCCACAACCATAGGCAGATCCATTCAACACAAACATTTGTATGCAAAATTTGCGACAAACACTTTCACGCACGCAGATACCTTACTAACCATCTCAAAACACATTCCCTGATGAATTCTTTTCAGTGTCAACACTGCTCCAAAACCTTCACGTGCCAGAAATCTCTCAAAGCACATTTAAACACCCACTCCACTGAACAAGCGCATTCCAAACAGATCTTTCAATGCACAATTTGTTCAAAAACGTTTCGAGTGCAGAGATATCTCAACATGCATTTAATAACACCCAGGCAACCAACACTGAATAATCAATAGCTGCAACTACTTTTCCCGCCCCAACTGCTCACCTGAGTCGGTTTCGTCTCTGTTCAGCAGTGTTTCCCAAACTCGGTCCTGGTGAACCCCTGTGGGTGCAGGGTTTTGTTCCAACCAGATTCCTAATCATTAATGCCGGTGAAACTCATCCGGGATAAGTCGGTTTTTCAAATGCAGCCGTGTAGCAAATTATTCTAGCAGGATGTAATAATCCGAGATGAATGCGCGCCCCCGCGCTGAGTGAAAAGCCAATGTATATTGAGTCTAAAAAACATGATCAGCAAGTCTTTAATAATCTGCAACAAAATGATGAAAGTACGGGTGCATTTTTTTCACACAAGCTGTGTGTGTGTGCGTGTGTGCGTGTGTGTGTGTGTGTGTGTGTGTGTGTGGGTGGGTAGGTGGTTGTTAGTTAATTAGTTGCTCGAAGGATTTCAAGATTTAATATGCAAAAGCGGTAACACTGCAAAAGCAGCCCAAACCAGAAAAGATGGCTGGCAAAAAGTGTCTGACAAATTAAACGCGTGTGCATTGTACTTACTGAAAGCAGTGTTACGGATTTTGCAAATGTTTTTTTCCCTCTGCTTAAAAAACATTAAAAAAGCAACGTGATTATATACACCGCGGGTTGGTATGCAGCGTGTAAAACAGTATGTTTGCCGCGGACAATTTGCCGAATACTTTTAACACGAAGACAGTCACGGACATTTGTATGTAGCTGTCTCCAGAATTCCATCTTTTCATTCACTTACTGGTATGCCTGCAGGAACACCTGCAGCGAGCGAGCGACACACACACACACATACAGGCGCGCGCGAGCGAGTGAGAGAGAGAGAGCGCTGGACACATAAGAATAATAATCCTTCATTACATTGATATACCGGTGTTTTCAGTATTCAAAGTGCTATCCACACAGGGAGGAACCAAACCCACAATCTTTCACAGTCTCCTTACTGCAAAGCAGCAACACTACCACTGCGCTACAAGGCAGAGAAGGCAGTTAAAGAATGCACCGGGCTCGATTTTGTTTTCACTTCTGTTTGAACAACTGTGTCGTTCAGGAAGTGTTCACCCATCAATACATAATTATGCGGCATATGCTACACCGCAGGTTGGCTAGTTTATTTTAAAAACTGGCCTTTGATGGGAGCTGGGGACCCGCTATACCACACTGTTCCATTAGCGTGTGAACCCTTGACATTGGTTGATGTGGCCTACATAAATTCAAGTCCTTCTGATAATTTTTGCTGCACACACCTATTGATTTACTCTTCACCATAACAGTATGATTTGTTACTAATCCTCACGTATTCTGTTCCTCTTCTCGCTACTCAAATGTGCCACTTGGTGCCAATGCCCACCTGCCAAGTTGTATTGCCTGCCTAAAGTAAAGTCATCCCTGATGGAGCATCGCAGGAATTGTCAGGTAGAGGGGTTCCTGTCATCGGATTGGCTGGCCCAGTGCTGGCTTGGCTGTGGAATGGCCAATAGGAGGAGGCAGCTTGATAGTCTCCAGGACTCTGAACAAACCGAAATCATATTATATGATATCATCAACTGTTGAATTCTGCTCTGTACTTGTAATATTTCTATTACACTATTATATTGTATTGAGGATGACTTCTGTTCTGTTCTGTGTATTGTATTGTAATTACCCCTTTTTTTGACACCCACTGCACGCCCAATCTACCTGGAAAGGAGTCTCTCTTTGAACTGCCAAACTGGGAAACCATTTCCCGAGGTTTATTCCATTATTTCACTACAAGGGTTTTTTTGGGATTTTTTTATTTGTCTTCTTAGAGAGTCAAGCCTGGGGGGGCTGTCAAAAGGTAGGGCCTGTTAAAGCCCATTGTGACACACCTTGTGTGATTTTGGGCTAAACAAAAAAAAAATTGTATTGTATTGATTTCCTGCACTAAACATGGTCCACAAATGGTCTAAAATTGAGGGTTTTCCAGGTCTGGAGGACCAAAAACAGGGGTAAACCCCAAAAAGTTCAACATCTTGCATTACTTGACATCAAGACAAGTTGAACAGTATATCATATTAGGGAGTTTTCTCATACCAGTGTGTAAGAAGGCAAGATTTAAAAAAAAAAAACTGAAGTGATTTCAAAGCGTTCAGAAGTAATTCTTAAGAACACAAACCTTTTACAGAGACTTTCATTGAACGGTTGAAGTTTCTTGTTAAACAAATAATGATTAAATTGTGATATTGGTACAACAAAAAAAAAATCATGATTTGAGAATGAAGATGTTTATGACAGTTGTACTGCTAAGGTCACTGCAGTTGTCAAGAATTCAGACTTTACTTTGATTCCTCTGTCATGAGAGTTCCACATGTAACATTTAGGAAAATGTACTTGTTTTACATGAGAAGTGTTGCCCATTTCAGCTCATCCTTATCTACTTTAATGCTTGATGTCCTAGTTATGCCTTAATATAATTCCTAAACTATTGTAACGTTTTATTAAAAGGTCTTCAATAAATTTACAATTTCCATGTCTGCTGCTAGAATTTTAATATATGACAAAAAATAGGAAAACACCACAAATATTCTGCTCCCTGTAAAATTGTGTAACATAACCTAATTTTCTCAAGCCTCAAAAGCTAGTTCTGTATATGTCACAAGCTGAAGCTTATCAGGGTAACAAAGTGGTTAAGTTAGGAAATAAACATGAACAAGCACCAGCCCAACACAAGGCCCACTCGTGCATACTCACATGTCGCACTGGAAATTTAGAAATGTAAATTTAGAAGTCTGTTATGTAAATATCTTTGAAGGAAAAATCCTCAGCTGCCTAACTGATACACAGCATTATGAAAATTCAAAAAATCATCTTATTCACATTTATCAGAAGAGAGCATCTTAACACTAGAATTACCAGAGCCTACGAGAAAACCCGTAAATCCGGCCCACCTTAAATCTGTTCACACCTCTCCCTCAGCATCATTTGTCTTGTAAATGTGCCAATTAAGACAAGCAGCAAGCAGCCTGCTATTCCATCCCCCTCCGTCGCAGAACGTTCACAAAGTTTTCCTAGCTCATGCCTTGATTGATTATCTGGGAGTGAAGTGCTGGAGTTTTAGAGTGGAAATAATAGATCGTTATTTGGAACACATGCATTTCATGTGTGTTCCATTTCTACAGTAATCTGTGTAAACACATTGTTAAAACAGAACCTTTTTTCATATTTTAATAGTAAATGTAGGTATAAACTATAGAATGTGTGAAGCCAATTTTGGATGGCGTTTTCCCTTGCCCGGACGCGGGTCACCGGGGCTCCACTCTGGAGCCAGGCCTGGAGGTGGGGCTCGATGGCGAGCGCCTGGTGGCCGGGCCTGCACCCATGGGGCTCGGCTGGGCACAGCCCGAAGAGGCAACGTGGGTCCACCTTCCCATGGGCTCACCACTTATGGGAGGGGCCAAGGAGGTCGGGTGCAGTGTGAGTTGGGTGGTGGCCGAAGGCGGGGACCTTGGCGGTCTGATCCTCGGCTACAGAAGCTGGCTCTTGGGACGTGGAATGTCACCTCTCTGAAGGGGAAGGAGCCTGAGCTAGTACGCAAAGTTGAGAGGTTCCGGCTAGATATAGTCGGACTCACCTCGACGCACAGCTTGGACTCTGGAACCAATCTCCTTGAGAGGGGCTGGACTCTGTACCACTCTGGAGTTGCCCCCGGTAAGAGGCGCCGAGCAGGTGTGGGTATACTTATTGCCCCCCAACTTGGAGCCTGTACATTGGGGTTTACCCCGGTGGACGAGAGGGTAGCCTCCCTTCACCTTCGGGGGGGGGGGAACGGGTCCTAACTGTTGTTTGTGCGTATGCACCGAACAGCAGTTCAGAGTACCCACCCTTTTTGGAGTCCCTGGAGGGTGTGCTAGAGGGCATACCTTCTGGGGACTCCCTCGTTCTGCTGGGAGACTTCAATGCTCACGTGGGCAATGACAGTGAGACCTGGAAGGGCGTGATTGGGAGGAATGGCCCCCCCGATCTGAACCTGAGCGGTGTTTTGTTATTGGACTTCTGTGCTCGTCATGGATTGTCCATAACGAACACCATGTTCAAGCATAGGGGTGTTCATATGTGCACTTGGCACCAGGACACCCTAGACCTCAGTTCGATGATCGACTTTGTGGTCGTGTCGTCGGACTTGCGGTCACATGTCTTGGACACTCGGATGAAGAGAGGGGCGGAGCTGTCAACTGATCACCACCTGGTGGTGAGTTGGCTTCGATGGTGGGGGAGGATGCCGGTCAGGCGTGGTAGGCCCAAACGTGTTGTGAGGGTCTGCTGGGAACGTCTGGCAGAGCCCCCTGTCAGAAGTAGCTTCAACTCCCACCTCCGGCAGAACTTCGACCACATCCCGAGGGAGGTGGGGGACATTGAGTCCGAATGGGCCATGTTCCGTGCCTCTATTGTTGAGGCAGCTGACCGGAGCTGTGGCCGTAAGGTGGTCGGTGCCTGTCGTGGCGGCAATCCCCGAACCCGTTGGTGGACACCGGCGGTGAAGGATGCTGTCAAGCTGAAGAAGGAGTCCTACAGGACCCTTTTGTCCTGTGGGACCCTGGAGTACCTAGTACCGGCAGGCCAAGCGGAATGCGGCTTTGGTGTTTGCTGAGGCAAAAACTCGGGCATGGGAGGAGTTTGGGGAGGCCATGGAGAACGACTTTCGGACGGCTTCGAGGAGATTCTGGTCCACCATCCGGCATCTTAGGAAGGGGAAGCAGTGCAGTGTCAACACTGTATATGGTGGGGATGGTGCGCTGCTGACCTCGACTCGGGACGTTGTGGGTCGGTGGGGGGAGTACTTCGAAGACCTCCTCAATCGTATTAACATGCCTTCCAATGAGGAAGCAGAGCCTGGGGACTCAGAGGTGGGCTCCCCATCTCTGGGACTGAGGTCACCGAGGTGGTCAAAAAACTCCTTGGTGGCAGGGCCCCGGGGGTGGATGAGATATGCCCGGAGTTCCTCAAGGCTCTGGATGTTGTAGGACTGTCTTGGCTGACACGCCTCTGCAACATCGCATGGACATCAGGGACAGTGCCTCTGGATTGGCAGACCGGGGTGGTGGTCCCCCTCTTTAAGAAGGGGGATAGGAGGGTGTGTTCCAACTACAGAGGGATCACACTCCTCAGCCTCCCTGGAAAAGTCTATTCAGGGGTCCTGGAGAGGAGGGTCCGTCAGATAGTTGAGCCTCGGATTCAGGAGGAACAGTGTGGTTTTCGTCCTGGTCGCGGAACAGTGGACCAGCTCTATACCCTTAGCAGGGTCCTGGAGGGTGCATGGGAGTTTGCCCAACCAGTCTACATGTGTTTTGTGGACTTGGAAAAGGCATTCGACCGTGTCCCTCGGGGAATCCTGTGGGGGGTACTCCGAGAGTATGGGGTACCGGCCCCCCTGATAAGGGCTGTTCGGTCCCTGTACGATCGTTGCCAGAGCTTGGTCCGCATTGCCGGCAGTAAGTCGAACCCGTTTCCAGTGAGAGTTGGACTCCGCCAGGGCTGCCCTTTGTCACCGATTCTGTTCATAACTTTTATGGACAGAATTTCTAGGCGCAGCCAGGGCGTTGAGGGGGTCCGGTTTGGTGGGCTCAGGATTGGGTCACTGCTTTTTGCAGATGATGTTGTCCTGTTTGCATCATCGGGCCGTGATCTCCAGCTCTCTCTGGATTGGTTCGCAGCCGAGTGTGAAGCGGCTGGGATGAGAATCAGCACCTCCAAATCCGAGACCATGGTCCTCAGCTGGAAAAGGGTGGAGTGCCCTCTCAGGGTTGGTAGCGAGATCCTGCCCCAAGTGGAGGAGTTCAAGTATCTCGGGATCTTGTTCACGAGTGAGGGAAGAATGGAGCTTGAGATCGACAGGCGGATCGGTGCGTCATCCGCAGTAATGCGGGCTCTGCATCGGTCTGTCGTGGTGAAAAAGGAGCTGAGCCGCAAGGCGAAGCTCTCAATTTACCAGTCGATCTATGTTCCTACCCTCACCTATGGTCATGAACTATGGGTAGTGACCGAAAGAACGAGATCGCGAATACAAGCGGCTGAAATGAGTTTCCTCTGCAGGGTGTCTGGGCTTTCCCTTAAAGATAGGGTGAGAAGCTCAGTTATCCGGGAGGGGCTCAGAGTAGAGCCGCTGCTCCTCCGCATCGAGAGGAGTCAGATGAGGTGGCTCAGGCATCTGATCAGGATGCCTCCTGGACGCCTCCCTGGTGAGGTGTTCCGGGCACGTCTAACCGGGAGGAGGCCCCGGGGAAGACCCAGGACACGTTGGAGGGACTATGTCTCTCGGCTGGCCTGGGAACGCCTTGGGATTCTCCCAGAAGAGCTAGAAGAAGTGGCCGGGGAGAGGGAAGTCTGGGCATCTCTGCTCAAGCTGCTGCCCCCGCGACCCGACCTCGGATAAGCGGGAGACAATGGATGGATGGATGGAAGACGCAGATGAAGAGGTGAGAATGGATTTAAGGTGGGCCAGATTTATGAGCTTTCTTGTAGGCTCTGGTAATTCTAGTGTTTAATCTAATGTTTTGTTTTCAGTCTTGTTAAAACTGTTTTTAAATAATACTGTAGTTTTTGTTTCTTTATACATGTGTACTTTTCTTCTTTGTAACATATTATTTTTATTTGGATTTGGACTGTGATATATTTTTTTAATAATCTTTGTTTTCTTAATGTGCATACAAGCTTTTTCTGCATTATTTCCTGCTTGTACCTCAAAACAATCTTTACTATAAAACTTGCAACAATTCCCTTTTAGCCTCCTTCCAAAAACTCTACTTAACACTAGAATTACCAGAGCCTATGAAAAAACTTGTAGATCCGGCCCACCTTAAATCGCTTCTTAAAACCGTTCTCACCTCTCCGCCAGCGTCTTTTGTCATCTAAATGTACTGATAAAGACAAGCAGCCAGCAGCCGGCTATTCCATCCCCCCAACGACTTAGAACGTAAACGAGCTTTTCCCAGCTCATGCCTTGATTGATTATCTGGGAGTGAAGTGGAGTTTTAGAGTAGAAATAATAGATTGTTATTTGGAACACACGCATTTCATATGTGTTGCATTTCTACAGTAATCTGTGTAAACACATTGTTAAAACAGAAACGTTTTATATATTCTAGTAGCAAATGACAAAATGTAGGCATAAACTATATAATGTATGAAGCCTGAAGTCCAAATATCAAAGAAACACTTTCACAAAAGGTACAAAAAAAAAAGCTACCGCCAAAAAAAGCCGCCTTAGTGTGCAACATTGACATGCATTAACTATCACTGCTTCCGTGGTGCAACAGTATCAGTCGCTGACTGGGAATCAAAAGGTCATGAGTTCGATCCTGCACAACTCCCCTTTGAGAAGTGTTCTTATTTTCACTATTTTAGAATAAAAAGATACATTTGATTTCAGTCTGTAACAGCCGGTGTAATTTATGATATTTGTAAAGGTTAGCTTTATTTTTTTTTTTATTTCATTTTTCATTGTCTCAGTCGCGTTCAGGATCCTTCCCTACCCCACCTGACACTGCTGTTTTCACATAAAGACGCTCTATAGTTCTGCAGTGTATCACGATACATACGACCACGTGTTTTTTTCCCCCAATATTGCCAGTCCCCACATGTTGCTGTATGCTGTTTCTTTTGTACTCCAGGACATGCAGAGGAAAGCATAGTAAAGAGCAGTAACTTCAGCGCTATATGCAATCATCAGACACTCCCCATCTGATGCTGCTGTTTTCACATAAAGACGCGCTATAGCTCTGCAGTGTACTTGTGACTGCATTGTCGTACCAATGCTTGCGAACTAAAGTGTCTGCATGCACTTTTCGTGGCATTACACGTGTATTTTTTGAGCATGCCCATGTAACTCAAACGCAGGAACATATGTTGATGTAAAAGTATAACAAAACAAGTGCACTTTTATTCAAGACTATAACCGAAGAAAAAAGAAAGCAAGTTACAGTAGGCGGTTGATATGACAGCTTGCATGGTGGAATGCTAAGAACTGCTGATTTCCATTCTGTGCTATATAACTGTTAACATTTTAATCTGATGATTGCATATAGCGCTGTCTTATTCAGTGTGCGCAAGAACATGCAGGTGGCCAGTTGCTGAGTGCTACAACGCACATTTTAAAAAAAGAAAGAGACAAATATATGTGACGTTTTGAAAAAATCATTTTATGACGCGAATAGTACCAATCAGAAAACATCGTCGAAGTAATGCAATATTATTTGAAAACGAACAGCGTCAGGTTGGGTGTGAAGTTATACTGGCGCTGTTTGAGTCAGATCAGAAGCTGAATAAGCTGAATAAGCTCCTGTTCTGACTCTAAGTAAAAAAGCATGAATTAATCAACAGAAATAACCACGATTGACATTTTAAAGTTAACGATTTACAGTGCATACCAATTTATAAATTCAATGTCCGTTTAAGGAAAAAAAAAACCCTTTCTTCAAAGCTGGGAATCGAACTCACATCTCTGTAACATGGCAGGGTTGCTGTGCCCCAAGTCAGCAAACCGTAGCGTTAAGCCATGGAAGCTGTTATGAAAGTGTTTATTTGATGTTTGGACTTCAGGCTTCACAGATTCTATAGTTTATGCCTACATTTTGTAACATTTATTACTAAAATATGAAAAAGTTTCAGTTTTAGCAATGTGTTTACACAGATTACTGTAGAAACGGAACACGCATGAAATGCATGTATTCCAAATAGCGATCTATTATTTCCATTCTAAAACTCCAGCAGTTCAGTCACTCCCAGATAATCAAACAAGGCATGAGCTGGGAAAACTTAGTGAACGTTCTGCGACAGTGGGGGATGGAATAGTCGGCTGCTCGCTGCTCCTCTTAATCAGCACATTTAGAAGACAAAAGAGAGGTGAGAACGGTTTTAAGGTGGGCCGGATCTACGAGTTTTTTCGTAGACTCTGGTAATTCTAGTGTTAAGAAGCAGTACACTTGTCCCATACTTCATGTACACACACTTCTTGTACTCATCTTTTGTCGCCATGTTTACAGCCTCCTGCATTTGGTCCAAAAACTGTGATTGACAATGTGGTTTGTGCAGGTGCCTTGTTATGGTGCAACATTCTGCTTTGGGTGCACCAGTTCTCAGAACATTTTTACCTGATGCTTTTCTATAGACACATCAGTTTAGAGAAAAATAAAATTGCCAAAATCACACAAATGATTGTAGAATAAAAGTCAAAAATAAAACTCAGCTCAGCATAATGCAATCCGATGGACTGATTAGCCAGACTCTAAGCATAGGGCCTTTTGAACCAGAAGAAAAGGGCTTTTAAAGGCGGTGATCAGCATGAGCTCAAGCGCGTGCAGAAGGAACTCCGAGTCCAGCTCAGCGCTGCGAAGGAGCAGTACAGGAGAAAGCTGGAGCAGAAGTTGCAGAATAACAGCATGAAGGAAGTGTGGGATGGGATGAAGATCATCACTGGCTGCAGCTCGAAGCGGGGTGCCACCATCGAGAGAGACATGGAGAGACCAAACCTGATGAGCAACTTCTTTAACAGGTTTGACCACCCTAAACCACTCTCACCTCAGAGTACTGCACCCTCCACCCACCCTTCTGCTGATACCAGCATAGGAGAGAGTTTCCCCCCACCCACAATTACAGCAGCGCAGGTGAGCAGAGAGCTGAGGAGACTTCGTGCCAGCAAAGCAGCGGGTCCAGATGGAGTATCGCCACGACTGCTGAAGGCCTGTGCATTGGAGCTGGGGAGTCCTCTACAGCACATCTTCAACCTGAGCCTGGAACAGGGGAAAGTCCGGAGGCTTTGGAAAACATCTTGCATCACCCCAGTCCCAAAGGTATCACATCCTAGTGAGCTGAATGACTTCCGGCCTGTCGCTCTGACGTCACATGTGATGAAGACCATGGAGCGGCTGCTGCTTCACCACCTGAGGCCACAGGTGCAACACGCCCTCGACCCTCTGCATTTTGCATGCCAGGAGAAGGTGGGAGCGGAGGATGCCATCATCTATATGCTACACCCATCCCTCTCCCACTTGGACAGAGGCAGTGGTGCTGTAAGAATTATGTTTCTGGACTTCTCTAGCACCTTCAACACCATCCAACCTCTGCTCCTTAGGGACAAGCTGACAGAGATGGGAGTAGATTCATACCTGGTGTTGTGGATCGTGGACTATCTTAAAGACAGACCTCAGTATGTGCGTCTCGGGAACTGCAGGTCTGACATTGTGGTCAGCAGCACAGGAGCGCCGCAGGGGACTGTACTTTCTCCGGTCCTGTTCAGCCTATATACATCGGACTTCCAATACAACTCTGAGTCCTGTCACTTGCAAAAGTTTGCTGATGACACTGCTATCGTGGGCTGTATCAGGAATGGGCAGGAGGAGGAGTATAGGGACCTAATCAAGGACTTTGTTAAACGGTGCGACTCAAACCACCTACACCTGAACACCAGCAAAACCAAGGAGCTGGTGGTGGATTTTAGGAGACCCAGGCCCCTCATGGACCCCGTGATCATCAGAGGTGACTGTGTGCAGAGGGTGCAGACCTATAAATACCTGGGAGTGCAGCTGGATGATAAACTGGACTGGACTGCCAATACTGATGCTCTGTGCAAGAAAGGACAGAGCCGGTTATACTTCCTTAGAAGGCTGGCATCCTTCAACACCTGCAATAAGATGCTGCAGATGTTCTATCAGACAGTTGTGGTGAGCACCCTCTTCTACACTGTGGTGTGCTGGGGAGGTAGCATAAAGAAGAAAGACATCTCACGCCTGGACAATGGCAGGCTCTATTGTAGGCACGGAGCTCGACAGTTTGACATCTGTGGCACAGCGACAGGCGCTGTCAATCATGGAGAATCCACCGCATCCAATGAACAGGATCATCTCCAGACAGAGGAGCAGCTTCAGCGACAGACTATCTATCTATCTATCTATCTATCTATCTATCTATCTATCTATCTATCTATCTATCTATCTATCTATCTATCTATCTATCTATCTATCTATCTATCTATCTATCTAAATCCTGTTTGGCATAAACAGCAACTCCACCTCCTTTTCTGTTCTGTCTATCCTTCCTAAAAAATGTGTCTCCCTCTATGTTACACTCATCCCCATCTTTGTTATTTAGCCAGGTTTCTGTTATTGCTATAATATCATAATTATGCTCTGCTACATATAACTCCAATTCACTTACCTTATTTTTGATACTTCTAGCATTAAGGCCAGCTATTTTTAATGTGTTACTCCTTCTACATTTAAATGTTTGCTTAGAATTTACATTACTATGCATTTTTATTTCTACACCATTGTTAGTTCTTCCATGTATAGATCTAAACCTGGCCTGTCCTAAACTCCCTGCCCCCCAATCCTTGACTAGCCTACACATACGCCTCCCCAATACATTGGTGCCCCTATAGTTCAGATGTATCCCGTCACGACGGAACAGGTCCCATCTGATCCAAAAGGAGTCCCAATGCCCCATAAACCTATAACCGTCTACCCTGCACCAAGATTTGAGCCATGCGTTAAGCCTTCTAATTTCCTCAATCTTACCTGGACTGGCGCGTGGCACAGGCAGAACTTCAGAAAAGAAACTATTACTTAAAAAGTCATACCTAGACCAACACAAACTTAATAACTATAGACCCATATCAAATTTACCCCTTGTCTCTAGTCACCAATCAGCTTCAGTCACACCTTACGTATCACAATTTATTTGAGAAATTCCAGTCTGATTCCGCACTGATTATAGTACAGAAACAGCACTAATGTGGGTTGTAAATGACATTCTGATATCCTCTGATGAGGGAATCTCCACTGTCATTATGTTGTTACACTTAAGTGCAGCATTTGACACTATTGACCATTCTATTTTACTGCACAGGCTGGAAAATGACATTGGGCTTATACAGGCACTGTGCTTGCTTGGTTTAGTTCTTATTTATCAAATTGATCCCATTAGCTCAGAAATGTGCTGACAATACTCCATAATTATACACAGAAGTGAGATATGGTGTCCTGCAAAACTTACTATTTTCACTTCACAGGCTTACACTTGGATTTGTCATTAGTACACATAATGTTAATTTTCACTCGTATGCAGATGACACCCAGTTATACCTTTCTTTTAGACCAAATGAAGTTGCTACAGTGTTGTCTTTAATTAGTTCTGTTATGGATGTGGATGGATGAACACAGAAAAAACAGATGTTAATTTTTATTGGAGGGAAAGATGCTGATCAATACAATATTTTGTCATTATTTGACTCAGTTGAAATCACCATTAGTTTTACTGAAACAGCAGTCTCTGCATTATCTTTGAATCTAGCATGTCATTTAAAGTGCACATTATGACATTGTCCAAAACATGTTTCTCAAAAATGGCAGGAAATTAAGTTTTTTTCCAAATATGTGGGATACTGAGAAATTTATTTATGTATCTATTTCTAGTAGGACTGACAGTAAGGAGACCTGTCTGGGTTCGCTTCCCAGGTCCTCCCTGCGTGGAGTTTGCATGTTCTCCCCGTGTCTGCGTGGGTATCCTCCCACAGTCCAAAGACATGAAGGTTAGGTGGATTGGCGATTCTCAACTGTCCCTGGTGTGTGTGCTTGGTGTGTGTCCTGCAGTGGGTTGCACCCTGCCCAGGATTTGTTCCTGTCTTGCGCCCTGTGTTGGCTGGGATTGGCTCCAGCAGACCCTCGTGACCCTGTATTCGGATATAGCGGGTTGGAGAATGAGAATGAGGATTGACTACTGCAATGCGGTGTTCACTGGATGTTCAAACTGTTCTTTATTCAGCCTCCAGTTAAACCAAAATGCTACTGCAAGAATTATTATAAGAACAAGAAAATACAAACACATAACTCTAGTTCTTAAATCCTTTAATCCTGATTTGGTTTTGGGCAGATTTCAAAATCCTCCTTTTAACATATAAAACCTTAAATGGCCGAGGCCCTGCTTACTTATCATGGCTTACAATCCAGAGCACACATTAAGGTCTCAAGATGCCAGTCTGTTTATGATCCCAAGGATTAATAAAATAACACTGGGAGGTCGAGCTTTTAGTTATAGGGCCCCTAAACTGTGGAGTGGTCTGCCTGCCACTATAAGAGATGCCCCTTCGGTCTCAGCTTTTATATCTCAGCTGAAGACTCACAATGTCAGTTAAGCACACCCTGCCTAGAGCTGCTGATTAACTGTGCAGGCTACATCTCTGTGTTAGTCATTAGCACTAAAACATAAGTAATATGATATAATTTGTTGCTAACCCTCATCTATTTTGTTTCTCTTCTGTACTCAAATGTGGTACTTGGTGCTACTGCCCTACTGGTAAGTTGTTTGCCTGCTTATTGAAAAGTATTTTCTGATAAAGGAGCACTGGAATCATCAGTAGAGTGGTCCTTTCATTGGATTGGCTGGCCCAGCACTGACTCAGCTGTGGAATGGCCAGTGGGGGAGGCAGCTGAGCGGGTGTCATTGTAGAGAAATTAGGTGGATTGGTCTGATGAGCGTTGTTGGGTTGAATGTCCTGTTCTCTTCAAGGTTGCTCTACTGCACATGTATACTGAGCATTTTCATGTGTACTCATGTAAACCAGTCATTTGGCTGTGAGCCCTGGGTATTTTAACAACACTTTCTGACTTAACTGATTTCTTTCTTGCTGTGAAACTATGCAATTTTTTGTGATAACAGTCACAGACCAGGGCCATGAGTGCAAATCAAACACAGAGTACTTCAGCCAAGCAGCATCTCCACCCATAAACATGCTTTCCTCAGTTTTGAGGGTCAATGATGACAAACCTGGCTTATATAATTTAAGCAGAAAAAAAAAGAAACTGACTTTGGGCAGAGAAGCCATTTTGATGGACTCATCAGTCAAACAGGAGCTAGAAGTAGTGAACATCAAGTCAAAAACCTACAAGAGAATTTCTCAAAACAGAAACAGAGTGTCATGGGTAGAAGAAGGCTGGTACATGTGAGTCATATGGGAGCAGTCATCTATAGGCCACATGGGTCCATATCATCCTATCCAAGGGACAGCCAGATTCTCTACTGGCCTGCTGTTATGTACAGCTGAAGGCAATGGTGAGACAGCCACACTTCAATCACTAAGACACTGAGCTGTCAACTTGTTTTAATGAGTTGTACACGATAAGTTTGTCACAGGAGGGCAATGTCAATGTCATATTTATTTCAATTTTCGCTTTGTTCTTTTCTTTTTAGTTGTCACTGATCATGTTCTACCATTGTTCTGAACAGTGATAAATGAACACACGATTATCTGAGCACTGCACTTTTCATAAACACAGACCAGATTAGTAAACAGAATTTACCAACAGTTTTATTCAAGGTCATCAGGATAGGGATTTAAGGCCACACTAGTATGCTTAACAGTTTCAATTTGACATTTCAGGGCAAAGTAAAAAGACAATCTGACATTCATGTTAGGTTTTGGATAAAAGTAATATTGACAAGCTTAAACACTTGGAACAATGCATGATCTCAGCTGAACAGACTTTAAACTTGATCATATTCAACCTGTTTGTATAAGACTACTGTATTAAGTGTTGCTGCAGTGGCTGTGAAGTATCACTGATATATTCTCCTGCTATACAAAATTGTCTGGATGTTGTTTTGGATGGGAAAAAGAAAAGGTGTTATTATGTTTTAGAGAGAAATGAGCCTGAATAGTGTGCAAGGGTTTGCAGCATATTGAGCTCTGTGCTATTCTTGCTGTTTTGAAGTCCAGCTGCCTTAAGTCACCAGTGCCTTCTTACATTTGCATTCTTAAATTGTTGAGTACACTGCAATTAATACATTGAATATTGTTTATTGTAAATATTGTATATTTCTATTTATTGCAATAAATTATCATGGTAAAGGTAGCTAAGTAGCACTGTGGCCTGCAGACTGCAACATTCATGGAATGGCACTGGCCGGGTACCTATAGTGTTTACTTCAGGAGAAAGCACTTACAGTTTCCTGACTGACAGCGAACTCTGAAAACTTCCCATCTGATCCACAGCTTTCTCAGGATTGCTCTCCAGGAGCTGGGTATCTTGTGGTGTGGGTGCTGTAAACAGAAACCTGCTCGTGCAGACGTTTAGGCAGTAAGAGGCAAGCATAAGGCGGACTCCTCATCTGGTGTGGTGTCTCTGCGTACATCTACTTCTCTGCTCTCAGTGGTTGTTACAATATCATTTAATTCTTATGTAACCATAAAATAAGTCCATAGTGGGTTTTCAAATAGCAAAGTATAGGGGCATACGGTTTTCTGGTTATATACAGTAATATATACAAGTGATGTAAATATTAATGAATAAAGAAAAATAACCAGCATATGTAAGCCTGAAACTGAAGCATCATACATAAAAACAGTTATTGTCTTTATCTGTGTTTGGTGGACTCCCTGATGGATTTAAAGTGGAGAAGGAGAAATTGATTGTAATTGCCGACACTGCACTACTAACACGTAGACTTATCTTGCTCAATTGAAAGAACCTCACCCCACCTTTTCTAAGTCAGTGGATAACTGAGATCTGTTCAAAACATTTTTAAAATATTGCAAGATCTAAATAATAATTTTTTTGAATAAGCATTTACTGTATATTGAGGAAAAAGACACTCTCCTTTGTTATTTTTAAAGATTTGCTCATTTTGTTGCTCATCTTTGTCTTAGGAGGGGGTTGAATTCTGGTTTGTTAAGTTTGACTTGATTGTATAGAATGTTGTTTCCTTGAAAAAAAAATCTATAAAAAATAAGTTATTATCTTTATTTAGTGTATACTGTTTTTACTTGGAGGTTCACTTAAAAGTTTAAAAGAAAGTAACTTGGACAGTGTGTAGCAGTGCTACTTAAGAACTGCATCTCCCAGCAGTCCCTGCTGGGGCTGCTGGGGTCAAAGGTAGCCACAGGCAGATAAAGGAGGGCAGAGGGCAAAGAGAAAAAAAGTTTTGTTTTTGGTTTGTATTGTTTGTTGCGGTTATTTGTCGTCTCTCCTGCTGTTATTTGAACTGTGATCATTGTGTCTTGGACTGTATTCGTTTGTTGGGGTCTGGATTGTCTGTCTACCTGTTCACTGAGAGCTGTATTGGATTATTGGATTTTCCGGAAGAGTGGAGCGCTCCCGAATCAGCCATCAACCATCAACCTCATCAGTAAATACCAGTAGGACTGTATTTTCCCTTCTCCATTGCAACTTACAAATCGCTGGACTTAACTTGGTCACTATTCGTCTTTCAACCTGTTTCTTATATATGGACTTTGCTGTGTGGTGTTTGTGTTTATTTTGTGTATGTGTAATATCGCCGAAGGGGTCAGGGGTGGTATTAAATTATATTTATAATTGTTTGCCATTCCCAGTGTGCTTATTTGTCTCTGTGGTGAGAGTGTGTGGGTCAATCCAAGGCTGGGGACGTTCCTGGGATCTCTGCTTTTAAAATAAATAAATCGCCGTCATCTTTGGCGGTGTGAATCTTAGCGGCTCCTGACCGCTACAAGTGTAAGTTTTTAGTATGTGTCATACTTAATGCTTGGACCTTCTCAGCATAGTAGCTGTAAGACACAAACTTTGAAAATAGCATACTAAAGTAACCTTGTATTCAATAGATAGATAGATAGATAGATAGATATGAAAGGCACTGTATAATAGAATCATATAAACTACTGCCTGAGATATTATGTAATTAACATCAAACTCTATAAATGCTGTACACTTACTTGGCTTTGATTCTGAGCCTCCCATCCTCAAGTCACCAAACTGCAGATGAAATCTGATGACTTACATCTCACTGAAAGTAAAAAGTAATTATAGAAATTCAATGATGAAAGTAATTATGTTAGTCAGAATTTCCATTTATTGTAGCCATACTACTCATTAGTAGATCATAAATCATTAAAATGTGTATTTTAACTTTATCAGCTTGTAAATATAGAGACAAAGCTACTCTTCATGAGCTTCTTCAACTTCTTTTCACATTATTTATTATTCCATCTTGTTGACTGTGGAAAAAAGACAATACAAATCTAGATATAAAATGACAAGTCTGGGAGTGCCTCTTGTCTGCTCTCTGTTTTTATTTATTTAATTTAGAACTTGTGTTTTACTAAACATCTGCTCAAAATTCAGCTCTTGATGCTTAATTTAATGGTTGAAATAATTGGTCATCATGTTGACACAGAAAATTTAAAGTATATAAACTATAACAAATGCTTACATTTATTCTACAATGTTGGAATATGTAGTGTTTGAAGAAAGTGAATTGTTGATTTATAATAGTGACAGGTCTTTAGAAATACCCAGTGACACTGTGATAGCAAAGCATACAAAGGTAATGACTTTGCATAAATGGTGAACTCTGATGCCACTTCTAAATATGTGTGGCTGTGACAACAGCTTTAGAAAACTTTCAAAGCTGCTGTTCGATGATTTCCAGGGAGCACCTCAAATGCATCTGATACAGAGGACCCATTACAAAATTTCAGTGTGCTCATAAGTGACAGCAGGTCAGATATAATTGTGACTGAGCTGAACAGACGAGAACAGCAGCTGATGTACAAACAATAACAGTAAAACCAAATGACAAGGCGCACTCTTAGAAATCCTGGATCTTTAATGACACTTTCCTGGGTTGTATGGCTCCACAGAACCATTGCTTGACAAAAGTACCATTTCATTTTGGGACTCTTCTTCTTCTTTCAGCTGCTCCCATTAGGGGCTGCCACAGCGGATCATCCTTTTCTATTTCTTCCTGTCCTCTACATTTTGCTCTGTCACACCCATCACCTGCATGTCCTCTCTCACCACATCCATAAACCTTCTCTTAAGTCTTCCTCTTCTCCTTTTTCCTGGCAGCTCTATCCTTAACACCCTTCTCCCAATATACCCAGCATGTCTCCTCTGCACATGTCCAAACCAACACAATCTCTCCTCTCTGACTTTGTCACAAAACCGTCCAACCAGAGCTGACCCTCTAATGTCCTCATTTCTAATCCTATCCATCCTCGTCACACCCAATGCAAATCTTAGCATCTTTAACTCTGCCACCTCCAGCTCTGTCTCCTGCTTTCTGGTCAGTGCCACCACCTCCAACCCATATAACATAGCTGATCTCACTACCATCCTGTAGACCTTCCCTTTCACTCTTACTAATACCCGTCTGTCGCAAATCACTCCTGACACTCTTCTCCACCCATTCCACTCTGCCTGCACTCTCTTTTTCACCTCTCTTTTCACAATCCCCATTACTCTGTACTATTGACACCAAGTATTTAAACTCATCCACCTTCGCCAACTCTACTCCTTGCATCCTCACCATTCCACTGACCTCCCTCTCATGTATTCTGTCTTGGTGGTCCTGCTGACCTTCATTCCTCTCCTCTATCAAGCAGATCTCCACCTCTCCTGAGTCTCCTCAACCGGCTCGCTACTCTTGTTATAGATCACAATGTCATCAGCAAACATCACAGTCCATGGAGACTTCTGTCTAATCTCGTCTGTCAACCTGTCCATCACCATTGCAAATAAGAAAGGGCTCAGAGTCGATCCCTGATGTAATCCCACCTTCAACTTGAATGCATCCGTCGTTCCTACTGCAGACCTCACCACTGTCACACTTCCTTCGTACATACCCTGTACAACTCTTATGTACTTCTCTGACACTCCCGACTTCCTCATACAATACCACAACTTCTCTCTAGGCACCTTGTCATATGCTTTCTCCAGGTCCACAAAGACACAATGCAACTCATTCTGGCCTTCTCTAAACTTCTCGATCAGCACCCTCAGACCAAACATTGCATCTGTGGTGTTCTTTCCTGGGTTTAAACCATACTGCTGCTTACTAATCATCGCCTCAAATCTTAACTGAGCTTCCACTACTCTTTCCCATAACTTCATGCTGTGGCTCATCAATTTTATTCCCCTGTAGTTACTGCAGTCCTGCACATCCCCCTTATTCTTAAATATCAGCACCAGTACACTTCTTCTCCACTCCTCAGGCATCCTCTCACTTTCCAAGATTCCATTAAACAATCTGGTTAAAAACTCCACTGCTATCTCTCCTAAACACCTCCATGCTTCCACAGGTATGTCATCTGGATCAACTGCCTTTCCATTCTTCATCCTCTTCATAGCTGTCCTTACTTCCTCCTTGCTAATCTATTGCACTTCCTGATTCAATATCTCCACATCATCCAACTTTCTCTCTCTCATTCTCTTCATTCATCAGCCTCTCAAAGTACTCTTTCCATCTGCTCAACACACTCTCCTCGCTTGTGAGTACATTTTCATCTTTTTCCTTTATCACCCTAATCTGCTGCACATCTTTCCCAGCTCGGTTCCTCTGTCTAGCCCACCGGTCCTTTTCTCCCTCCTTAGTGTCCAACCTCTCATACAACTCATCATACGCCTTTTCTTTAGCCTTCGCCACATCTCTCTTCACCTTGCGCCTTATCTCCTTGTACTCTTGTCTACTTTCAGCATCTCTCTGACTATCCCACTTCTTCTTCGCCATCCTCTTCCTCTGTATACTCTCCTGTACTTCCTCATTCCACCACCAGGTTTCCTTTTCCTCCTTCCTCTGTCCAGATGTCACTCCAAGCATCCTTCTTGTTGTCACTCTTACTACTTCTGCTATAGTTGCCCAAATATCTGGTAATTCTTCACTACCACCCAGTGCCTGTCTCACCTTCTCCCTAAACTCAACCTTGCAGTCTTCCTTTTTCAACTTCCACCATTTGATTCTTGGCTCTGCCCTCATTGTCATCCTCTTCTTAATCTCCAATGTCATCCTACAGACTACCATCCTATGCTGCCTAACTACACTTTCCCCTGCCACCATTTTGCAGTCTTCAATCTCCTTCAGATTGACTCTTCTGCATAGGATGTAATCTACCTGTGTACATCTTCCTCCACTCTTGTTCGTCACCCTGTGTTCCTCCCTCTTCCTAAAATACATATTCACCACAGCCATGTCCATCATTTTTGCAAAATCCACTATCATCTGAGCTTCTTCATTCCTCTCCTTGACACCATATCTACCCATCACCTCCTCGTCTCCACTGTTCCCTTCACCAACATGTCCATTGAAATCCGCTCCAATCACCATTTTCTGTTCATCACTTCATCCATCTCACTCCAAAAATCTTCTTTCTCATCCATCGCACACCCAACTTGCGGGGCATATGCAGTAACAATATTCATCATCACACCTCCAATTTCCAGCTTCATAATCATTACTCTGCCTGACACTCTTTTCACTTCCAAACACTCTTGACATGCTGTTCCTTCAGAATAACCTCTACTCCATTTCTCCTCCCATGCACACCATGATAGAACAATTTGAATCCACCTCTGATCCACCAGGCCTTACTCCCCTTCCATTTAGTCTCTTCACACACAATATATCAACCTTCCTTCTCTCCTTCATATCTGCTAACTCTCTCCCCTTACCAGTCATACTGCCCACATTCAAAGTTCCTACCCTCAGTTCCACTCTCTTTACCTTCCTTCTCTCTTCCTGCCTCTGGACACATCTCTCCTCCTCTTCTTCTCCTTCTTCTTCTTTGACCAACAGTAGCCCAATTTCCATCAGTACCCTGTTAGCTAACAGTACTGGTGGTGGTCGTTGTTAACCCGGGGCTCAACTGATCCAGCATGGAAATTTGTATTGTTGTCCGCACATTGATTTACAAAATTGTACATCGGATGCCCTTCCTGATGAAACTCTACCCATTTATCCAGGCTTGGGACCGGCATGAAGAAACACACTGGTTTGCATCCCCTGTGGCTGGGTTACCATTTCATTCTTGGAATAATTCTCTTGAATATGAAGTTGGTTCTTTGGGTTTTGGAAAGGTTCCTATTTGGCCAACAATATAACAACAGAACAAGAAAACCAGAACTTAGTCTGTGTTATTAAAATCAGGAACCTATTGATATTTCACAAATCTGTTATCATTTGTTCATGCTTTTTAATATAACCTGTAAGTGATCTAAAAAAAATAAAGTTCTTTCTTGAACCTTTTTGTAGATGATTCTTTTGGGAACCAAAAATGGTTTCCCTATGGCATTACAATGGAGTACCACTTTGGCTTCTTTATTTGTAAGAGTGTGCACATGAGGTCTGATGTTCATTATGGTGAGCTGCTGGTTTTCCTTGTGCTTATTGTATTGAATTCAAAAGCCTGCAGCTGAAACGTATTGCAGGTACAACCTTTATTTGAAATACCTTATGGACAGTGAAAACATGTCAGCTTTCTTGTCGTGTGCACATTTTGTTAAAAACAAATTGGTCGTCAATTTGTAGTGTAGTTAAAAATCCTTTTTTGAAAATAAAATTGTTCTTTCATATGCTAACAGAAGATTCATTAGAGTCCAAACTCCTGGGCAGAATGTACTGGTGGATTAATCACTTGTGCTTTAAAAAACTCATTTAACAATACAGCAAAACAAACAAACATTGTTCAATTACTGAGTCAGCCATAAAAAGTAAAGTTTATTGGTAGCGTCACAAAGTGCTTAGCTTGCAAACTGGTGAAAAACAGATACTGTACATTTATATTTACTTTTTAAAATGTATTTATTTTTATTTTTGCTTAGTTTTACCATGACAACAACAAATGCCTTCCACTTTCACAATAATTTGGTGCCAGCATGTTTTCTCTCACAAGTCTCAGGCTCTCATTGTTTTTAATATCTGGCATAGCACATTGTAATCTGAATGGCTATCAAATATTTTAATCTTTGGTGTTACATTCTCTTGTTCTCTCTCGTTCTCTCCCGCTCTCTCTCACACACAGACACACACACAAACGCATATTGTAGCAACACAACCTGTGACAGAACCAGACACGCGAAACTCTGCAGGGGTAGGGTGGAGCCCCGCGAACTGAAGTGTGCCTGACAGAGCGGCGAAAATCATCGAACTATACGATAGGAGCACGACGCCGTATCAAAAGTAATAAATATGAATGACATATGAAAGTGCAAGATAGACCTGAAGCGCTTCTGTTCATCATGTAAACTTAACGAGAACATTATGCTTGCCCTTCCTTTATCACTTTTGTTCACTCCACTTTTTCATTTTTTCTCCTGTTAAAAATATTGTTATGTGTGAGGGTGTGAGGCATTGACCAAAAATTGTCACCCACTGATCAAAGGGGCCGCCACAATTATGTTCGCTGTTATACGTTTATTGAATCTTTTGCGTTCATATAGCTCGGCGGAACTATGTTTGCGGCACAATGTCAGTCAGTCAGTCATTTTCCAACCCGCTATATCTTAACACAGGATCTCCTGGAGCCAAACCTTGCTGGGCGCAACGAAGGAACAAACCCGGACAGGGCGCCCGCCCACCACAGAACACACTTGGGACAATTTAGGATCGCCAATACACTTAACCTGCATGTCTTTGGACTGTGAAAGAAAACCCATGCACACACGGGGAGATCATGCAAACTCCACGCGAAGCGAACCCGGGTATCCTAACTGCGAAGCAGCAGCGCTACCACTGCGCCACCTTGTATCTATTAAATTGGCTGCCTGTTAAAAACGAGTCATTTTGCAATGTTTCACTCGTTAATCAGGATCCATTCATTTCCTGAAAACGGGACTATACTGGTAAAAATGGGGCGCCCGGTCGCCCTAGGTTAATGCGACTGCTCCGCGTTGACATTCCCTACTAGTTTTTTTTTCCCGTGCTTTCCACAAACCAGCAGGGAGGGTTCAAGCTCTACCTGGTGCCATCACTACCTCAAGTCCGCCCCTGAATCTGATAGGAATGTGCCAAAATCTGTCTACAGATAGTCATGTAAATAGAAGCCATTAGTGTTTCCCCGTGCAGTGCGTGTCACTTACCACTGCGCCGCTGTCCTCTCCCCGTCTCCCAGTCAGACACCCGAATCCTAGCGGTGCAGCTTCTTATATACGGGCGTCACGACTGAGCTCCGAGTTTCACATTCGCTTTCACTTAAGACAAGGAAAAGTACATCTGCGTTAACTCTATACATGTCTCTTTTTAGTTTTAAAGCCTTCATTCATGTGATTTGTTGATTAATTCGGCCTTTTTCATTAAGAAGTGTTTCTTATAACAATCACCATCATTATCGTTATTGTCATTATTATAAACGGATTGAAAAAAGAAGCTACAGAGACGAGTATTCCAGAAAGAGAGACAATCTTGAATCTCAAAACGAATTCCGAATTGCTACTGCTCCATTTTGAAGTTAGGTGCCAAAGAGCGCAAATCCCGGCGCACAAAATTCCGAGCAGCTGATTAACCACGGAATACAATTGAGAAACAAGAGGGCGACCACCTTTTGACCCGTGCAGGACCAAAATGTGGTATATTTATTTTTTCAAGTAATGGATCAGTTTGTAATAATGACAATTAATGTACACGCTGTAGAATATTTTGCCTTGCTGTTATAATAGAACTAGCAAAATACCCGCGCTTTGCAGCGGAGAAGTAGTGTGTTAAAGAGGTTATGTAAACATCCATCCATCCATCCATTTTCCAACCCGCTGAATCCGAAAACAGGGTCACGGGGGTCTGCTGGAGCCAATCCCAGCCAACACAGGGCACAAGGCAGGAAACAATCCTGGGCAGGGTGCCAACCCACCACAGGACACACACAAACACACCCATACACCAAGCACACACTAGGGCCAATTTAGAATCGCCAGTCCACCTAACCTGCATGTCTTTGGACTGTGGGAGGAAACCGGAGCAGCCGGAGGAAACTCACGCAGACACAGGGAGAACATGCAAACTCCACGCAGGGAGGACCCGGGAAGTGAACCCAGGTCCCCAGATCACCCAACTGCGAGGCAGCAGCGCTACCCACTGCGCCACCGTGCCGCCTGGTTATGTAAACATATATATACATATACATATACACATATCTACATACACATATACATATATATATACACATATCAACATATATATATACACATACATATACACACATACATACACACACACATATACATATATACATATACACATACATACATAGTGCGTTGTAACACGGGCTGTGATTGTTACATGGGAGGGAGACGACAAATCACAGCTTCCCGCTTTCTAATCGGGCCTGTGATTGGTGCTTTGACTGATGCCCAGATCCCACAGTATGTCCCCTTAGGAGAGGCGTTATGCGAGTGTAATTGAATAGCGGTGCTGCAAGTTTAGTTTTACACCTGTTTTTAAGGCTTACTGACTGAAAGGGGCTTTCATGAAAAAACTTAGGGCTTTGCTACAGGATACACCCTCCACAAGTTAAGAAAGTAAAAATAAAGGTATATATTTCTGTTTTATTTAAACCTTTCAAGTTTGTATGCGGGTGGTATGGTGGCACAGTGAAAGGTGCCAGTTAGGAGACCCGGGTTCGCTTCCCTGCGTGGTGTTTGAATGTTCTCCCCGTGTCTGTCTGGGTTTCCTCCGGGTACTCCGGTTTCCTCCCACAGTCCAAAGACATGCAGGTTAGGTGCATTGGCGATTCTAAATTGTCCGTGGTGTGTGGGTGTGTGCACCCTGCGGTAGGCTGGCACCTTGCCCGGGGTTTGTTTCCTGCCTTGTGCCCTGTGTTGGCAGGGATTGGCTCCTGTATTTAGGATATAGCGGGTTGGATAATGGACGGATGGACATTTGTATGCATAGCCCTATTTGCCCGTTTTCGTTTTTTTCCTTTCTTCAGTAATATTTCAGCAAACCCGGAGCTTGTCAGTTCAAATCGTGGTACTGACACCACTGTGTGACCCTGAGGAAGTCACTTCACCTGCCTGTGCTGCAAAAAACAAAAGTAATGTAACAAATTGTACCTCAGATGTTGTAAGTTGCTTAAATAAAGGCATAAGTCAAATAGATAAATATGTATTATACACATAGGAACTATTCATTTATTTTCAGTTAAGTCATCTGCAGCAAACTTTTATAAATGAGGGTTTCTCCTTTTTAGATAGTGCAAACTGTTTCTTCTTCATTGAGGTTTTCTCTTGGAGCTTTTTTCATTTTATTGAAAATTAAAGCAGCAGCTGCCAAAATATGTAGCTTTCTTATTAATTTTTCAACATCCATCCATCCATTTTCCAACCCGCTGAATCCGAACACAGGGTCACGGGGGTCTGCTGGAGCCAATCCCAGCCAACACAGGGCACAAGGCAGGAACCAATCCCGGGCAGGGTGCCAACCCACCGCAGGACACACACAAACACACACCATGCATACACTAGGGCCAATTTAGAATCACCAATCCACCTAACCTGCATGTCTTTGGACTGTGGGAGGAAACCCACGCAGACACGGGGAGAACATGCAAACTCCACGCAGGGAGGACCCGGGAAGCAAACCCAGGTCCCCAGATCTCCCAACTGCGAGGCAGCAGCGCTACTCACTGCGCCACCGTGCCGCCCTTTTTCAACATTGTGTAAAATAAATTTATAAAGTAACATAAAAGGTTTAAATACTGGTTATCCTTTTACACTAAAATATTACTAAAGAGATACAAAAAAAGTAAAATGGATATGTTGCTTTTCTTTAAGGAGATTAAATATTACTGAAGAAAGAAAAAAAAAACGAAAACAGCCAAATGGGGCTATGCATACGAACTTAAAAGGTTTAAATAAAACAGAAATATATACCTTTTATTTTTACTTATTTTTTCGTGAAAGCCCGTTTCAGTCAATAAGTCTTAAAAAGAGGTGTAAAGATATTGACAATAAGCTACGCAAACCCACCAAGACATGGAATCGTTTAAATCAAGGTGCGAGTCGGAAAACACCATCCCATACTATTAGTTAACGATTAACACATTTCTATATGTATTGTAAGCATACAATACAACTGATAATATGTTGCGCTTATTTATCTGGTGTACCGACATTTTTGCGCGTTTAAAGGCTGAAATCCAACATGGTTTGTGTCCTTCAGAATGAAAACAGTTTGCATTTACCTTTTTAATAAAAGGCGAGCTTTTAAGCCTGAGAAAACACCCCATAAATGCACACGTTTAATTGCACATGTGTTAATATGTATGCTTACACACTGTTTCTCCTTCATTGAGGTTTTGTCTAGCATGTAGGTCAGGGTAATTACATTCACGGCATTCGTAGTCTGAATCACAATCTGATTGTATGGGTGGTTACCTACCAGGTAACGCTTATGGTTGGCCAGCAAGTCAGCTAACATCAGCCACGGTGCCTTCAGTTGTGAGAAGCAGATCATAGAATAATAATAATTCTTTGCATTTATATGGCACTTTTCTCACTACTCAAAGTGCTTAGCAATTGCAGGTAAAGGGCCTTGCTCAAGGGCCCAACAGAGCAGAGTCCCTTTTGGCATTTTACGAGATTCGAACCGGCAACCTTCCGATAGCCAGTACAAGTCCCTAACCCTCAGAGCCACCACTCCGCCTATCTGGTTGAAAATAGTTTACTGTCAAATAATGCAAAGAGTACGCAACACGTGTTTAACCCTAATTCTTGGCTCATCAGGTGTACACACTCACTGCACTCCCTTACAGGAATCGGACCTCGGATGTCAGCGCTAGAGGGGCTTCGCAGCGGTGAATTATTGCTTTTAAATTTTAATTAAGAAGAAAAGAAAACCTTTTTAAACTGAGGGAAAATATACCAATAACAATTTGTTAAGGATCTGTTTTTTTGTGAAGCAGCCTTTACACAGCCTGTCCACAGTTTTATAAACGAACGCCATATAAGGCCGTCCTTTTTCCTTCACAGTCAGTTCACGTGATTACGTGTGAGGCGTGATGACGCGATATGCAACCCCCACAACCCCGCCTCCCACGGTCAGCGAGCTGCAGTCCATTTCTGTATATGAACAAAAATGAGGTTCCAGTTATGACCGTTACGCTTTGAATTTTGAAATGAAACCTGCCTAACTTTTGTAAGTAAGCTGTAAGGAATGAGCCTGCCAAATTTCAACCTTCCACCTACACGGGAAGTTGGAGAATTAGTGATGAGTGAGTGAGTGAGTCAGTGAGGGCTTTATTAGTATAGATAAAAAGCTGGTTTGCAATAGCTGTGTGAATAAGTCGCTGACTGCAAGCTTATACTGGATGTAGCTAGGAGTGACTTAAATGCCAGTTGAATGTTTATCTAATTTCAGCCCCGTGATCATTTCAGAATTAAGGGAAAATACTGGTAAAAATAATTACCACCAAGCCCTTTCACAAAAATATAGTGACTTGCAAAAGTATTCAATCCTTTTAAAAGTCATCCTAATTTTCTGCATGACAAAAGATTTGTCCACATATTTATCCATTGCAAACATCTGAGAGTCTGCGGTGGGTTGGCACCCTGCCCGGGATTGGTTCCTGCCTTGTGCCCTGTGTTGGCTGGGATTGGCTCCAGCAGACCCCCGTGACCCTGTGTTCGGATTCAGCAGGTTGGAAAATGGATGGATGGAAACATCTGAGAGTGACGGATGGATTTCTAGTCTCCTCTCTCAGTAGTTGATGTCTAAGTCTGATGTTGTGTAAAGGACTCATGATGCTTCAGCAGGGCTTGAATCACAGAGTTTGCGTGACTTTTATTTTGATAAGTTATTGGGTGTCTTTGGCTTACATAATTAATTGTGCAGTTTTTGCCGGGAATAGGAAAGGAAAATCAAGCACCTCGCTGAAAAGTGAACAAGGTATTAATTTCTTTGTGTTACATGTAGAACAAAAGTTACCAATGTTTATGTTATTTACATGCTTTCTATTTTGTACTTTCCCTTTATAGCACTTACAGTGTGTTTATGAAAGAAGGTCATGGAAATGGTAATAAACATTCATAAACCATCAGTCTGAGAGTTGACCATCATACAGCCAGGGTCACTACATGTTGAGTTTTGAGGGACGGCCTGTTCAAGTTAGAGTCTGGGTGCTGTGATGAACCTTCCACTTTCTGATTTTGGATACAGCAGTGCGCAATGGGACATTCAAACTCTTTGATATGTTTTATTGTCATTTCCTGCCTTGTGCATTTCAATAACTTTGTCACATCAGCAGAATGCTCCTTTCTCTTCATTTTTGCAGTGACTGTCCAACAAAGACTACAGCCCTTACAAAGGGGGCTTTTTATATCCAGACAGAAGGAAAGGACTCACAAGTAGCACATTTTCATGTTTAATTATGACTGTCATCTTTGTAATTAATTTGTCATTGGTGTAAACCTGGTGCTTCCAAAGCATAGAGGTTTAAATAGGTGTGTAAACACTAACTATGGAGGTATTCTTCTTCAATTAAATGTCTACATAAAATGGTTTATTTTGACTTTGTAAATGTTTTGTTACAGCATAAGAAAAAAACACTGAATGAATAAATATGTGTACAAATCTTTTGTCTTGTGGAAAATCATGACAACTTTCAAGGGGATTGAATACTTTTGCACGTCATAGTATGTTTGTGAAAGGGCTTGATGGTAATTATTTTTAACATCTGAAATGGTCACAGGACTGAAGTTAGGTGCCAATACAGCTGGCTTTTTATTCATTCCTAGCTACATATATGCTTAAAGTCAGCTACTTATTCACAACCCAGCATTTTCTTCAATAGTAACAGCAAGGCAAAATATTCTACAGCGTGTACATTAATTTGAAAACTGATCTATTATTTGAAAAAATAAATATTCCAGATTTTGAATTTGAACAGGTTGAAAATGTTAAACTCAACTTTAACAAAATTACATTTATATTATGCCAATTAATATACATGTTGTAGATGTGCAAGCATTGTGGCATAGTGGTTAAGACTTTACACTTTTAAACTCTGAGTTTGTGGGTTCAAGTCCTGATATTGACACTGTGTGACCATGAGCAAGTCACTTCACCTGTCTGTGCGGCGTGGGGGGCACTGGGCAAAAGAAATGTAACCAGTAGTAACTAAATATTGTATGTTGCATAAAGGCGTCAGTCGCAAATGTAGAATATTTTGCCTTCAGAATAAATAACTGGTTTCAAAAGCTGTGTGAAAAAGAACTGTGGCTGGGTGCGAGCAAACATGATCCTGGAAACGAATAAGAAGATGGCCAAATATGTACCTAACTTCAGCCTTGTGTTCATTACAAATTCAAGAGTAGATTCTGTTAAATAGTAATAATTACCACCAAGTCCTTTCGCAAACGTATTGAGCAAAAAAGAAAATACTGCACTGTTCTAATGCCGGTCCGTCTCCTGTCCGCCGCTTATTGCTCCATGACTCTACCGGCCCCTGAGTTCCTGTTTCTTGCCCCTCCCATTGCTGCCGAAGATCACGTGAACAACCAATATAGTTTGCACGCAGAAGTTGAACCAATGTAGTTCATACACAGAGTTGCTTCATATACAAAACTGACCTGGTACACACTGTGATAAGAATGAGTCGGAGACATCATAAAGAGTTGGGGCAACCACCTGTATAATATTTTCTAGGCTACAAAAGTTGCTTTCTTCGGTAGCACGATGTGCTTAGGTCAGTGTCCAGAACAGAACCACCTGTACTGAGGCAAGATGGCAGTTTTAAAGGCCTGGAAGGGAAATTACATCATCAGTCCTGGAACTGGGAGTGGCATCCTCGTGCCCGGAAGTGACGTCATCCTTGGGGCTGGCAACAGGTGGGATTTCCCGGGAAAGGTCTGCAAGGGACTGAGAGAGACAGTCAGTACACTCTGCCGCCCCCTGGCCTGGCGTAGAATTACCAGCGTTTAGACCCTTCAGCTGTTTTCCATGCGCACATGTGTGATCACACATACAACCAATAGAGTTCAAGTGCAAAATCGACAGGTTACCTACATGAAACCAGTATAAGACGTGCATGAAATCAATATAGTGCATACATAAATCCATTTTTAGACCGACACAGAATGCAAGCCAATATAGTGCACACGCAAACCGATGCAGTTCACTCACAGACCAATAACAAACGTACTGGGACCAGTGATATACAGACGCAAATCAATATAGTTCATATGCAAACCAGTGGTATGCACATACAAACGGATATAGTTCACGCACAAACTGGTAATATACGGACACGAACCAATATACTTCAAATGAATGAAACCAGTATTGTATGCATGCAAACCAATTAAGTATGTGAGGCAAACCAATAGTAAATATTCATAAACCAATAGTGTTCATACAAAAATATATGATTTATGGCATGTTTGGCCCCTCATACTTTAACGGGGCTATGGCTGTTAGTCAAAGACTGTGCACATGCAAATCATGGAAAAATGGTGCAAGACTGCATATTATTTGGCGTCCATTCTTCAAGGTTGAGAGAAAATCTGGTAAATCAGGGTCCCAAACTTACACTGGAAAAGGTTGTTAATATTGTCCTATCTCATGAAATTGCACAAGTTCAATTAAAAACAATGTCGGCTAACAGTGATATGGATCAGACTGTGTGTGTAGTTAACAAGCTGATGAAACGATCAGCAAAGCCGCGCTATGTTAAGAAAGTTCCAGATTCTGCTTGCGCTAGCTTGGAACGTTGCAAGATATATAACAGATGTGGAAGAACACACAGTCAGCTGGATGCATGTCCAGCTAAAGGGAAACAGTGTGCCAAGTGTGGCAAGCTAAACCACTTTGCCAAAGTTTGTCGGTCTACTCGAATAAAAGCCGTACATGTAGTTGGAAGTCCTGTAGGCAAAAAAGATTCAGTGCTCAATAAGAACCGAACTCCAAACGCAGAGGAGGCTTTTGCAGACATAGAAATTGGACCAAATGGTGAAAAGCTGAGGTTCAAATTAGACAATGGAGCTCAGGTAAATGTAATATCTGAAATGTATACAGCAGCCTGAAAGCCAAATATACCATTTTGCCTACTGCAAGGCAGCTCACTGGGTATGGTGGACAACAGCTTCTAGTAATGGGACCTGTAATGTAAAGTACACATATAAAGACCATGTAATAGCCCTTGATTTGTACATTGCGGACACACAAGTTCCACCACTTCTAGGATTGAAGGCATGTTTGAACTTGGACCTAATCAAGCTTGACCTATCTGTGTCAGTACCTGACAACAAAACAAATGAAATAATGCAAGAGTTCTTTACTATATTCACAGGAATTGGTCTCTTTCCAGAACAGTGCATAATTCATCTTGATCCAACAGCTGTAACTATGATTTACCCTCCCAGAAGGTTTCCTTATGCTCTCTGCAGTAAGCTACAAGAGGAACTAAACAGCATGGAGAGAACAGGCATCATTACCAAGGTGATGGAGCCAACCAAGTGGGCCAACGCACTTGTCATTGTGGAAAAGCCACGAACAAGGAAACTAAGGGTGTGTCTTGATCCACGTGACCTTAATAAGGCAATCAGGCATCCTCACTACCCTATGCCCACATTTGATGATACTGTGGCAAAGCTTGCCTGTGCCCAATATTTCAATGTGTAGGATGTCATATCTGGATATTGGGCAATGAAGCTTACTGAAAAATCCTCCAAATTGACCACATTTAACACAGTATTTGGTTGATATAGGTTCCTTTGTCTACATTTTGGTCTCATCTCAGCTCAAGATGAATTCCATCGAAACACAGATGAAACATTTGAAGGTCTCAAAGGTGCAGTAGCAATTGTGGATGACATCCTCATATATGACAAGAACAAAGAGGAACATGACTGCAACCTTCATGCTGTGTTGCAAAGATCCAGAGAGAGGGGTGTTCGTCTTAACCCAGACAAGAGCACTATTGGTGTTATAAAGGTCAATCATTTTGGGCATTATCTCACTCAGTTGGCATCAAGCTTGATCCTGTAAAGGAAATCTGCAATCAAACATATGAAGCCACCAAAGAATCATGCACAATTAGAAACAGTGCTTAATAATAATAATAATAATAATTTATTACATTTATATAGCGCTTTTCTCAGTACTCAAAGCGCTATCCACACAGGGAGGCACCGGGAAGCAAACCCACAATCTTCCACAGTCTCCTTACTGCAAAGCAGCAGCACTACCACTGCACCACCTGTGAGGACAGTGCTTGGCATGGCAAATTATCTTTGTAAGTTTGTACCTGGCGTCTCTGACATAAATGCACCACTGTGCCAACTATTGAACCTGGCAGACCCTGATATAAGTCTCAGTGAGGGCATGGACATTCAAGTCCACATGGTATATAACAGTTTACCTGTGAGTGACTGTAAACTGGAAAAGATCCAGGCTGAAACTACTAAGATATGCAGATAGTAACCGTAAAGAAAATAATTCAGGAAGGAAGACCTGAAGAAAGACAAAAATGTCCACAAAACATTTTAGAATGCTGGAATTATCATGATTAACTGTGCCAGATCAATGGCATTGTCTTTAAAGAGGAGACGACTGTCATTCCGAAATCCTTAAGAGACAAGCTACTGTCCATTTACGCTGGCCATATGGGGATGGAGGAAAGTAAACAGAGAGCTAGAGACATTTTATTCTGGCCAGGTATGTGCAAGCAGATTGAGGAAATGATTGGACAATGCAACACTTGCCTTGAACGACGTGTGTCCAATACTAAGGAACCAATGATAGCATACCAGATTCCAGACAGATCATGGCAGATCATAGCAACTGATCTATTCACATGGAATAACTAAAACTTTATTGTCACAGGTCGACTATTACAGCAGATACAGCGAACTAGATAACCTCAGCACAACCACCTCTGCAGCTGTGATCCAGAATCTGAAAGCTAACTTTGCTAGGCATGGTATTCCAGAGTGCGTTATTTCAGAAAATGGTCCACAGTACTCCTCAGGGAAACATGGGATTTCCAGCACGTAACAACAAGAACTTATTATCCGCAGAGCAACGGCCTTTCCGAGAAAATTGTATAGATCATCAAATCCCTGCTTGACAAAGCAAATACTGGTAAGAATGACCCATACGTCAGTCTAGTAGAATACCGAAACACACCTGTAGCCAATTTTGAATCCCCTGCACAACTTCTGATGAGCAGAAGACTCCGCTCTGTATTGCCATTGTTATGGATGGCCGGCGAGAGTTTCCGGCCCTCACCCCGAGGCCACCAGGAGGAGCTCTCCCGACAGCATGGACAGGCCCTGAATTCCAGCAGGGCCTCATGGACTTTGTAGTTTTTATGCACAGCCCTGCTGGATACCTTGGGGACCACCGGGAGTCGCTGTAGGGAGGCTCGTGGACTCTTATATGCCCTATAACCCGGAAGTGCGTCATAATCCCATGACAGGAAGAAACGACGTGCTCCTGGGTTGAAGATAAGGACTGTTTACCCTGACCCGGAAGGAATAAGGACTTGTGGGTAATGGAATAGAAACACCTCCGGGTCAGGGGGCATAAAGGACTCTGGGAAAGCCCAGACATTGAGCTGAGCCGGGTGGAAAGGTGGCAAAACATCTGGGAGTGAGGAGGATTATTGATTTATTGATTGTTTATTAATTATTTCAGTATTGTGGAGAGGAGGGTGCTTTGTGCACGTTATTGTCCTAATAAATATAATATTTGGACTTTTACCTGGTGTCTGACGTGTAGTCTGAGGGTTCAAGGTGTCACGGAGACCTTTAATCTGTCACAGTTGGCGTAGTCGGCAGGATTCTCTGGCCGTCGGTTTGGCAGAGGACCTGAATTTTAAAAATTTCTGTGGACAGAGAACCCCAAGAAGACAGCATCAGGACACGTAGAGAAAACCACCATACTCAGTAGGCTGCACTGCATAACAGAAAGCCTCCGTAAACATTGGAACGTGATGGGGAAGAAGTCTGGGAAGAAGAATGGGGCTCGCCCAAAGGAGCAGACCCTAGATGATGCCGCGCGTCTATGGACATTCCTGACGGGAAGTGAGGAAGACAAAGCAATGATTGATGCCGAGAGGAACAACACAAACAGAAATAATACTATGACAGGTCAGCCAAGCCTCTGTCATCGCTAAATAAAGGTGACTTTGTCAGAGTTCAAGAACAGGGACAGTGGAAACCAACAATTGTCATCCAAGCAACTGATACAAAAAGGTCCTACCACATACGGACATCTGAAGGCCAAGTATACCGTAGAAACCATTGACACCTCCTTGCCACTAAAGAAACCCCGAACATGTTTTGAGACATGGACTACCCTTATGAGGTGCATGACGACTCTGGGCAAAGTGAATCTTCATCACCACAGCCTGAAGCACACACCTCAGCCACAAAATGACTGCCCATCGTTGTATCACACAAGATCTGGACGTGCTGTCAAGCCTAGAAATATCTTGAATTTATAAATTTAAAGGATATAGTGATACATTTGTTGTTTGAAGTTTCATACTGTTGTAAAACATATACTTTAAGCTGCAATTTATCTAGTTAATGCATTACTTTTACAATAATAGCACATTTGGATGAAAACATGTTGGTGTTTATTGATAATTGATGTTCTTGTCCCTGCAGAAGAGGAGAGGTTAGGAGCACGCACTAATACAGTGCATTGCCGTACCCACCACATGACAGACCAACTCAAGATCCAGATTAGGACCCGAGTGCAGCCATGCAACGGGTGATACCTCAGCACCACACTAGTTCAGATGGAGTGGAACAGTGGGAGATTTTTTATGGTGGCTGGAGTGCCAATTCTGCCACCAATCCCCAAGTATTCCCTGCAGGTTAGAGGGCCTACATGCAGGGATGGATGCAGATTAACATCATACCCAGGACGGAGCAATTGCAGGGTAAGGGCATTATACGGGATTCGAACCAGCAACCTTCCGATTGCCAGTGCAGATCCCTAGCCTCAGAGCCACCACTGCGCCCTCTGCAGAAGATCCATCCATCCATCCATTGTCTTCCGCTTATCCGAGGTCGGGTCGCGGGGGCAGCAGCTTGAGCAGAGATGCCCAGACTTCCCTCTCCCTGGCCACTTCTTCTAGCTCTTCCGGGAGAATCCCAAGGCGTTCCCAGGCCAGCCGAGAGACATAGTCCCTCCAGCGTGTCCTGGGTCTTCCCCGGGGTCTCCTCCCGGTTAGACATGCCCAGAACACCTCACCAGGGAGGCGTCCAGGAGGCATCCTGATCAGATGCCCAAGCCACCTCATGTGACTCCTCTTGATGTGGAGGAGCAGCGGCTTTACTCTGAGCCCCTCCCGGATGACTGAGCTTCTCACCCTATCTTTAAGGGAAGCCCAGACACCCTGCGGAGGAAACTCATTTCAGCCGCTTGTATTCGCAATCTCGTTCTTTTGGTCACTACCCATAGCTCATGACAACAACAACAACAACATTTATTTATATAGCACATTTTCATACAAAAAGTAGCTCAAAGTGCTTTACATAATGAAGAAAAGAAGAATAAAAGACAAATAAGAAATTCAAATAAGACAACCTTAGTTAACATAAAAAGGAGTAAGGTCCGATGGCCAGGGTGGACAGAAAAAACAAAAAAAAAACTCCAGAAGGCTGGAGAAAAAAATAAAATCTGTAGGGGTTCCAGGCCACGAGACCGCCCAGTCCCCTTTGGGCATTCTACCTAACATAAATGAAATAGTCCTCTTTGTAGTTAGGGTTCTCACGGAGTCACTTTATGCTGATGGTTATACAGACTTCTGGCCATAGGTGAGGGTAGGAACATAGATCGACTGGTAAATTGAGAGCTTCGCCTTGCGGCTCAGCTCCTTTTTCACCACGACAGACCGATGCAGAGCCCGCATTACTGCGGATGCCGCACCGATCCGCCTGTCGATCTCACGCTCCATTCTTCCCTCACTCGTGAACAAGACCCCGAGATACTTGAACTCCTCCACTTGGGGCAGGATCTCGCTACCAACCCTGAGAGGGCACTCCACCCTTTTCCGGCTGAGGACAATGGTCTCAGATTTGGAGGTGCTGATTCTCATCCCAGCCGCTTCACACTTGGCTGCGAACTGATCCAGAGAGAGATGAAGATCACGGCCTGATGAAGCAAACAGGACAACATCATCTGCAAAAAGCAGTGACCCAATCCTGAGCCCACCAAACCGGACCCCCTCAACGCCCCAGCTGCGCCTAGAAATTCTGTCCATAAAAGTTATGAACAGAATCAGTGACAAAGGGAAGCCCTGGCGGAGTCCAACTCTCACTGGAAACGGGTTCGACTTACTGCCGGCAATGCAGACCAAGCTCTGGCACCGATCGTACAGGGACCGAACAGCCCTTATCAGGGGGTCCGGTACTCCATACTCTCGGAGTACCCCCCACAGGATTCCCCGAGGGACACGGTCGAATGCCTTTTCCAAGTCCACAAAACACATGTAGACTGGTTGGGGGAATCTCCCATGCACCCTCCAGGACCCTGCTAAGGGTATAGAGCTGGTCCACTGTACCGCGTCCAGGACTAAAACCACATTGTTCCTCCTGAATCCGAGGCTCGACTATCCGACGGACCCTCCTCTCCAGGACCCCTGAATAGACTTTTCCAGGGAGGCTGAGGAGTGTGATCCCTCTGTAGTTGGAACACACCCTCCGGTCCCCCTTCTTAAAGAGGGGGACCACCACCCCGGTCTGCCAATCCAGAGGCACTGTCCCTGATGTCCATGCAATGTTGCAGAGGCGTGTCAACCAAGACAGTCCTACAACATCCAGAGCCTTGAGGAACTCCGGGCGTATCTCATCCACCCCCTGGGCCCTGCCACCAAGGAGTTTTTTGACCACCTCGGTGACCTCAGTCCCAGAGATGGGGGAGCCCACCTCTGAGTCCCCAGGCTCTGCTTCCTCATTGGAAGGCATGTTAATGGGATTGAGGAGGTCTTCAAAGTACTCCACCCACCGACCCACAACGTCCCGAGTCGAGGTCAGCAGCGCACCATCCCCACCATATACAGTGTTGACACTGCACTGCTTCCCCTTCCTGAGACGCCGGATGGTGGACCAGAATCTCCTCAAAGCCGTCAGAAAGTCGTTCTCCATGGCCTCCCCAAACTCCTCCCACGCCCGAGTGTTTGCCTCAGCAACCACCAAAGCCGCATTCCGCTTGGCTTGCTGGTACCTATCAGCTGCCTCCAGAGTCCCACAGGACAAAAGGGTCCTGTAGGACTCCTTCTTCAGCTTGACGGCATCCCTCACCGCCGGTGTCCACCAACGGGTTCGGGGATTGCCGCCACGACAGGCTCATTCGGACTCAATGTCCCCCACCTCCCTCGGGATGTGGTCGAAGTTCTGCCGGAGGTGGGAGTTGAAGCTACTTCTGACAGGGAGCTCTGCCAGAAGTTCCCAGCAGACCCTCACAACATGTTTGGGCCTACCATGCCTGACTGGCATCCTCTCCCACCATCGAAGCCAACTCACCACCAGGTGGTGATCAATTGACAGCTCCGCCCCTCTCTTCACCCGAGTGTCCAAGACATGTGGCCGCAAGTCCAACGACACGACCACAAAGTCGATCATCGAACTGAGGCCTAGGGTGTCCTGGTGCCAAGTGCACATATGAACACCCCTATGCTGAACATGGTGTTCGTTATGGACAATCCGTGACGAGCACAGAAGTCCAATAACAAAACACAGCTCGGGTTCAGATCGGGGGGGCCATTCCTCATAATCATACCCTTCCAGGTCTCACTGTCATTGCCCACGTGAGCATTGAAGTCTCCCAGCAGAACGAGGGAGTCCCTAGATGGTATGCCCTCTAGCACCTCCTCCAGGGACTCCAAAAAGGGTGGGTACTCCAGACTGCTGTTCAGTGCATACGCACAAACAACAGTTAGAACCCGTCCCCCCACCTGAAGGCGAAGGGAGGCTACCCTCTCGTCCACCGGGGTAAACCCCAATGTACAGGCTCCAAGTCGAGGGGCAATAAGTATACCCACACCCGCTCTGCGCCTCTCACCGGGGGCAACTCCAGAGTGGTACAGAGTCCATCCCCTCTCAAGGAGATTGGTTCCAGAGTCTAAACTGTGCGTCGAGGTGAGTCCGACTATATCTAGCCGGAACCTCTCAACTTCGCGCACTAGCTCAGGCTCCTTCCCCTTCAGAGAGGTAACATTCCACATCCCAAGAGCCAGCTTCTGTAGCCGAGGATCGGACCGCCAAGGTCCCCGCCTTCGGCCACCACCCAACTCACACTGCATCCAACCTCCTTGGCCCCTCCCATAGGTGGTGAGCCCATGGGAAGGGGGACCCACGTTGCCTCTTCGGGCTGTGCCCGGCTGAGCCCCATGGGTACAGGCCCGGCCACCAGGAACTCGCCATCGAGCCCCACCTCCAGGCCTGGCTCCAGAGGGGGGCCCTGGTGACCCGCGTCCGGGCAAGGGAAAACGCCGTCCAAAGTTGTCTTTCATCATAGGAGGTTTGTTTAACCGCTCTTTGTCTCATCCCTCACCTAGGACCAGTTTGCCTTGGGTGGCCCTACCAGGGGCTTAAAGCCCCGGACAACAGAGCTCCTAGGATCATTGGGACACGCAAACCCCTCCACCACGATAAGGTTCTCTGCAGAAGACTTAGTTAATATTGGAGTGTATAGAACAAAACACATTGTATTTTTTTTTTTGAGAGGGGGATGTAGCATCTGCGGGGATGTCTGTTTCTTTAAATGCAGGGTTGATGGAATTAACCGTATATTATGGGAAGTATGTGTATTATGGTTTGGTGTTTCTTTAATAGAATAAAAGCAGACTATATAACACCAAGAAAGACCAAACATTACATTCTGTGCAAGAATGTTATGTTCACATTATGTGCAGACGCTGCATATTTGGCCTCACCATTTGTAATTATGATAGATAGATAGATAGATAGATAGATAGATAGATAGATAGATAGATAGATAGATAGATAGATAGATAGATAGATAGATAGATAGATAGATAGATAGATAGATAGATAGATAGATAGATAGATAGATAGATACTTAATTAATCCCAAGTGGAAATTCACATACTCCAGCAGCAGCATATTGATAAAGAACATTAAATTAAAGAGTGATAACAATGCAGGTATAACAGACAATAACTTTATATAATGTTAACGTTTACCCCCCTGGGTGGAATTGAAGAGTCACATAGTCTGGGGGAGGAACGATCTCCTCAGTCTGTCAGTGGAGCAGGACGGTGACAGCAGTCTGTCGCTGAAGCTGCTCATCTGTCTGGAGATGATCCTGTTCAGTGGATGCAGTGGATTCTCCATGATTGACAGGAGCCTGCTCAGCGCCCGTCACTCTGCCACGAATGTCAAACTATCCAGCTCCGTGCCTACAATAGAGCCTGCCTTCCTCACCAGTTTGTCCAGGCGTGAGGCGTCCCTCTTCTTTATGCTGCCTCCCCAGTATACCACCGCATAGAAGAGGGCGCTCGCCACAACCGTCTGATAGAACATCTGCAGCATCTTATTGCAGATGTTGAAGGATGCCAGTCTTCTAGTGAAGTATAGTCAGCTCTGTCCTCTCTTGCACAGAGCATCAGTATTGGCAGTCCAGTCCAATTTATCATCCAGCTGCACTCCCAGGTATTTATAGGTCTGTACCCTCTGCTCACAGTCACCTCTGATGATCACGGGGTCCATTGGCGGCCTGGTCCTCCTAAAATCCACCACCAGCTCCTTGGTTTTGCTGGTGTTCAGTTGTAGGTGGTTTGAGTCGCACCATTTAACAAAGTCCTTGATTAGGTTCCTATACTCCTCATCCTGCCCACTCCTGATGCAGCCCACGATAGCAGTGTCATCAGCAAACTTTTGCAAGTGACAGGACTCAGAGTTGTATTGGAAGTCTGATGTATATGGGCTGAACAGGACCGGAGAAAGTACAGTCCCCTGCGGCGCTCCTGTGCTGCTGACCACAATGTCAGACCTGCAGTTCCCGAGACGCACATACTGAGGTCTGTCTTTAAGATAGTCCACGATCCACAACACCAGGTATGAATCTACTCCCATCTCTGTCAGCTTGTCCCTAAGGAGCAGAGGTTGGATGGTGTTGAAGGTGCTAGAGAAGTCCAGAAACATAATTCTTACAGCACCACTGCCTCTGTCCAAGTGGGAGAGGGATGGGTGTAGCATATAGATGATGGCATCCTCCGCTCCCACCTTCTCCTGGCATGCAAACTGCAGAGGGTCGAGGGCGTGTTGCACCTGTGGCCTCAGGTGGTGAAGCAGCACTGTTGCACGTGACAGGACTCCGAGTTATATTGGAAGTCCGATGTATATAGGCTGAACAGGACCGGAGAAAGTACAGTCCCCTGTGGCGCTCCTGTGTTGCTGACCACAATGTCAGACCTGCAGTTCCCGAGACGCACATATTGAGGTCTGTCTGTAAGATGGTCCACAATCTATGCCACTAGGTATGAATCTACTCCCATCTCTGTCAGCTTTTCCCTAAGTGTTGAAGGCGCTAGAGAAGTCCAGGAACATAATTCTTACAGCAACACTGCCTCGGTCCAAATGGGAGATGGATCGGTGTAGCATATAGATGATGGCATCCTCCACTCCCACCTTCTCCTGGTATGTGAACTGCAGAGGGTCGAGGGTGTGGCGGACCTGTGGTTTCAGGTGGTGAAGCAGCAGCCGCTACATGGTCTTCATTACATGTGATGTCAGAGCGACAGGCCGGAAGTCATTCAGCTCACTAGGACGTGATACCTTTGGGACTGGGGTGATGCAAGATGTTTTCCAAAGCCTCGGGACTCTCCCCTGTTCCAGGCTCAGGTTGAAGATGTGCTGTAGAGGACTCCCCAGCTCCGATGCACAGACCTTCAGCAGTCGTGGCGATACTCCATCTGGACCCGCTGCTTTGCTGGCACAAAGTCTCCTCAGCTCTTTGCTCACCTGTGCTGCTGTAATTGTGGGTGGGGGGAAACTCTCTCCTATGCTGGTATCAGCAGAAGGGTGGGTGGAGGGTGCAGTATTTCAAGGTGAGAGTGGGTTAGGGTGGTCAAACCTGTTAAAGAAGTTGTTCGTCTGGTTTGCTCTCTCCACATCTATCTTAATGGTGGCACCCCGCTTCGAGCTGCAGCCAGTGATGATCTTCATCTCATCCCACACTTCCTTCATGCTGTTATTCTGTAACTTCTGCTCCAGCTTTCTCCTGTACTGCTCCTTTGCCACTCTGAGCTGGACTCAGAGTTCCTTCTGCACACGCTTGAGCTCATGCTGATCACCACCTTTAAAAGCCCTTTTCTTCTGGTTCAAAAGGCCCTTGATGTCACTTGTAATCCATGGCTTCTTGTTAGCATAGCAACATACAGTTCTTACTGGAACTACAATGTCCATACAGAAGTTGATGTAGTCAGTAGTACAGTCAACAACCTCCTCAATGTTCTCACTATGTGATCCCTGCAGGATATCCCAGTCTGTAGTTCCAGTCTCTCAGAGCCTGCTCTGCCTCAGGGGACCACTTCCTGAATGAGCGTGTGGTTGTAGATAGCTCCCTCACTTTTGGTTTGTAGTGAGGTTGAAGCAGAACCAGGTTATGATCTGCTCTCCCAAGCGCAGGCAGCGGGGTGGCACTGTATGCGTCTTTAACGTTTGCATACAGTAGGTCAATAGTCCTATTTCCCCGGGTGTTACAATCCACATACTGGAAGAAGGCAGGTAATGTTTTGTCCAGCGTCACATGGTTAAAGTCTCCAGAGATTAGCACAAGGGCCTCGGGGTACTACATTTGTAGTTTAGCAACAGCAGAATGGATGATGTCAGCCGCTATCTCCATGTCTGCCCGAGGAGGGATGTAAACAATAACAACAATGCGTGTCCAAACTCTCTGGGCAAGTAACAGGTTCGCAGACTTACAGCCAACAGTTCGATGTCCCTGCAGCAAGTGGAGATTTTGACGTTTACATGTCCAGAGTTGCACCACCTTCTGTTCACAAAGAGAGTGAGTCCTCCTCCTTTCCGCTTCCCGCAGGTATTTGCGTCTCTGTCCACTCTAACTGTGCTAAACCCGGGTAGCTCCACATTAGCATCTGGGATGCTAGTAGTTAGCCACGTTTCACAAAAACACAACAAACTGCATTCTCTGCCGGTCCTGACATTTTTCACCAGCACGGCCAATTCGTTGATCTTATTTGGTAGTGAGTTTACATTTCCCAGGATAACAGAAGGCACCAAAGGCTTGTATCGCCACTTCCTCCCTAGCCGCTTAGCCTTTAGCTTAGTGCTGGCTCTGCTGCCACGATACGACCTTCTTACCTTGTCAGGTACATAGGGAACCACATCATCAAGGGCCTTTGTTCTCAGCACTAGAAGTTGACTACCTGAATAGACGAGCCTTGGCGTATAAAAATCCATGTTCAAGAAGTAAAAAGTGTCCAGGAAACGAATCCACATAAAAGAAAGTGGTAGGAGTGATCAGTGAAATAGAGAAAAAGGTAGAAAGATAAAGAAGATAAAGATGTACACGGAGTTGCTGGAAAGGCTGCCACTCACGGCGGTGCCTAACTACTGTAATATATATGTTATGTGCATGGTATCATACTTTATTTTAGGAATAGTAAAGAAGATACATTAACATTTGTGCAGAATATTTCAGCTACATAATTGACCTTCTGTCTGTACTTGCACATTGATGCTGCGAAGATTTGCTGTTTGTGTGCATGACATTGGAAAATGCAGCTTATTGCAGCTGCTGTGAGTGGCTAAACAGCAAAATACAAATAGACATACACCAGTAAGCAAATCAGTTAACATGTGGTTAAATTAAAGATTATTACAAAGTTTATAGATTAATAATTATAAGGTGAATGTAATAAAAGAAACACATAATAAAGAAAAAATGTTTCATCGGGACCACTGTTTTGTTCAATTCAGTCCCTCTTTTTCACCATGTGTTAATCTCAAAATTGATGATGTTTCATGATCAGGGCCAAGGGCTTTCACGGAAATCAAGAGCGTGCCCTTCTCAGTACAAGATTAAAAAGAAAAAAAAGGGGTCTGCCTCCCCACAGGAAGGACTATGAGGGCACATGCATTTCTGTGGCTCATTTACAGATGAGAATTGCGTGCACAGTACTTGATTCTTTTAGATTAGATTAGAATAAAATGTACATCTTAGGGCGGCACGGTGGCGCAGTGGGTAGCGCTGCTGCCTCGCAGTTGGGAGACTTGGGGACCTGGGTTCGCCTCCCGGGTCCTCCCTGCGTGGAGTTTGCATGTTCTCCCCGTGTCTGCGTGGGTTTCCTCCGGGCGCTCCGGTTTCCTCCCACAGTCCAAAGACATGCAGGTTAGGTGGATTGGCGATTCTAAATTGGCCCTAGTGTGTGCTTGGTGTGTGGGTGTGTTTGTGTGTGTCCTGCGGTGGGTTGGCACCCTGCCCAGGATTGGTTCCCTGCCTTGTGCCCTGTGTTGGCTGGGATTGGCTCCAGCAGACCCCCGTGACCCTTTGTTTGGATTCAGCGGGTTGGAGAATGGATGGATGGATGTACAGCTTAGAAATTGGGCAAAGTATCACACAGAGATGCCTTTATAGATAAAATATATATGATCATTTGACAGTTTTTCTAAAATAGTTTTGTCTCGGTTGCTATAGTTCCCAGGCATTTGGTATGTAGCCTCCCAAGTATAAATATTCCGTAATCAAGGGAAGCATGACTATTAATAATATAAAAAAATACGGAAGTGTATTAGGGCCACAGTGAAGAAAAAAAAATATATATGTCGAGAATAAAGTTGACATGTTGACTTTATTCTCGACATTTCCACTTTATTCTCGCCGTTTATGTTGAGATTAAAGTCGACATTTCCACTTTATTCTCATAGTTTATTTTGTCATTAAAGTAGAATGTCATAAACTAAAGTTCATCTTAAAATCAATGTTTAATTAACTAGATTTTCTCAAACCCCGTCATAAATTAATGTAGCACATTAAATGCTTTGTGTTGTGTTCCCCGACCCAGTTGTTAACCGCTACGTGCTTCCTATTGCAGTGAGGAGGCGGCGGCAGCGATCGCCACACAGAATACATTCATGTCATGATATTCCTGCTCTCTGAACATTTAGAATGCTAAGATAAATACTTGATATAATTTTCATGATGAAATGCATTAAAGCCTGTATTAAACATGCACGGTAGTGAGGCGGTAGTGCTGCTACCTCAGAGTAAGGGGTCCCCAGGTGTACATTCAGTGTAGAGAACTTTATGGCAGGTGTGACGAGACTCCAAAAAACTGGATGTATGAATGGATATCACACAGGTATAACTGAAATATTGTGTAAATGTCGAGTATGTGATCTGGTGGTCGGTAACACGAATACAGGATTCAATGGATGTTCCTTTCAGTGGGCTTTCTTTATTGCATGCGTGCTGTCTCTGTCTGACATACCAAACCCCCAGTTCCTATCCTTCCTTTTTCTTTCTCCTCATAACCAATCACCACACGATAAACGTCTTTGTGAAATTAAAACTAGTTATAAAATCAGGCCTCGGAGTGTTCAGAACTTAAAAAAAATCTTCGTTATACATGTTTAATTATGCCATCCATTCAGGATTGCGCCCATCTCAGCAAGCGGCAGCAGCTAATCATGAATGGGGTGCCAGCACATCCCAGGGTGAATACGAGCAACACATACACTAGCAGGGTCAATATGGCATAACAAACCCCCGCATCCTACATGACTTTGAAAGGAAACTGAAGCACGCCGAGTTAACCCACCAAAAAAACATGCAAACTCAAGGCAGGGAACACCTGGGACCCTCTTGCTGCAAGACAGCAGTGCAACCTCCATGCCATCGTGTCCGCACATGATTAGTACATGCTTTAATACATTTGAAAATCATAGCATTCTAAATGTTCAGAGGGCAGGAATATCATGAAGTGAATGTATTCTGTATGGCGATTGCTGCCTGCGGCTCCTCAGTGTAAGAGGAAGTCCGTTTAAAAAGCATGTTGCGATTAACTGCCTCGGGGAACACTTAACACAAAGCATTTAATATGCTACATTAACTTATGATGGGGTTTGAAAAAAATCTAGTAAATTAAACATTGATTTTAAGATGAACTTCAGTTTATGACATTCTACTTCAATGACAAAATAAACTATGAGAATAAAGTGGAAATGTCAAGAATAAAGTCAACATGTCGACTTTATTCTTGACATATATATATATATATATATACAGGTAAAATTCCATTACAACGAACTCCCAGGGACCTAAAAAATATTTAGTTGTAATGAAAATTTCGTTGTAATGAAATTCTGTATTTGTCACTATCATGCTTTCTTTAACTTGCACCCAGGCGTTTGCAATCATTTCAGATAGATAGATAGATAGATAGATAGATAGATAGATAGATAGATAGATAGATAGATAGATAGATAGATAGATAGATAGATAGATAGATAGATAGATACTTTATTAATCCCAATGGGAGATTCACATTCTCCAGCAGCAGCATAATGATACAATAAATAATATTAAATTAAAGAATGATAATAATAGCTTTATTCATGTTAATTTTAATCTCCTCCTGCCTACAAGTTATGCTGACGAGAATTTTTCTCAGCATTTACTTTGCGATAATACACTTTCAGGGTGCGAATGATGCCCAAATCCAATGGCTAAAGCACTGCTGTGCAATTGGGTGGGAGGAATTCAACGCGAACATTATCTAAATGTGGTAGCATACTATGGGCAGCACATTTATCAATCAGGAGCTGAATCGTACTTTCCTTCTTCATATTGTGAGGTTTCTGCACTCTTTTGAGACCGCCCACTCCCCACCCAGCAGGAACGTCATCCTGAAGTGCATCCTGAAGCGCGATTGCAGTGTCTGTGGAAGATTGTTTGTCCGTTGCTGGGGCAGGGCAATAGCAGGCTCACAGAGCTGCAGTGAAGGACACAGAAGCGAATCCTAAAAGATCGGGGTCACTCTATAAGTCCCTGTCTTGCACCCCAAAACACGAGGCTGAGTCTCAGTACTTTAGCAGAACCAGCTTTATTCAGCTTGAAACAGGAACAGCACAGTAAGTTATTGTAGCGTGATCTGCCACTCTGCTATACACAGACACAGCAGTCAGGCAGGGTCGTGGCCAGATCAGTGATCAAGTAATCCTGTTATCTGCATTTACAATGTTCCTTGCATCACCCACCGATATCTTTTCTGTTTACTTTGGCGGAGAGACGCAGCATAGCTTTGAGCCTGCTGTTGCCCCGGCAACAGCTAAACAGTCTTCCATAGACGCGGAGATCGGACTTCAGGACGCTCTTCGGCGTGTTGTCTAAGAGGGGGAGGTCCCAAGAGAGTTTATAAACCTCACATTTTCTTGAATGAGTGCCACATTAATAGGAATGTTTCTTGAATGATCATCACTGACCCACATAAAAACTGCTTTTTCGACATCTTCAAATACAGCAGTTCACATACGTTTGCAACCCAATATTTTTCATTCTTTTTTTGCTTGATCTTTCAAGAAAGTTGACAGCGTCGATGGCGAAATTCCGAATTCACTGGCAATGTCTTTTTTCTTTTTGCCGCAATCAAGAGCTGCAAAAATATTAAGATTTTTTTCTAATATGAACTGTTATCGTTTTTTCATGTCTGCCGTTTCTATAGGAGGGTGACAATGAGTTAAATTCCAATGGATGTTTTTCAAATGTTGATGAGCAATAAGTAAAATGTATTACTGAAAACCGCAGAAAATAAAAAAGGCAAAAAAAAAAAAAAAACAGTACGAGGAAAGTCTGAAGAAAGAAAAAAAACCTCCAATGTTTCTGTTTGGGGATCGTTGTGCACAACTGAGCGGTGGCCACAGAACTAACTGCTCTGTGGATGATTCATTCAGGCATTTCAAGGTCTTTTGGGCACTTCGTTGTCATGAAAGTATCTGCTGAATGTACTTCATAGTAACAAGATTTTTATAGACTCGTGTCATTTGGGGAAACTGTCGGGACCATAAAAATATTTTGTTGTAATGAAAATTTTGTTGTAAAGATATTCGTTGCAATGGATTTTTACCTGTATATATATATATATATATATATATATATATATATATATATATATATATATATATATACTATATATCCTTTACTGTGTCTGTATTTTTTTTTCTTCACCGTGGCTGTAATATGCTGCTGTACTCCACATTATTAACCTATGAAGTTGAAATTTTAATCCTTATGAGACACAAAGTGTTATTAATTAACACTTTGCCGGGTCGCTCATCAGTTACATTGCATAGTGCATCATCAGGGCTCCCATATCCTGTTTCTGCACTGTCATCATTTGAAAACGGCAAACATCCTGATCTTTGAGATTCTCCACTGAATGATAACCCACGCTGCGGAGTGATCTGCCCTGGACAACATGTCCTAAAAATCAGTGGAGCAGATGAGATGTTTCTAAGGAGTTCTCTCTCAAGCAGATGGCTCCTCATCATCTATGAGTGCTGCCTCCCTGTAGTAACCCCACAGGTACTTTGCTTCACGCGATTGATAAGTGCTTCAGCCATGTGGCAATATTGTTTTATATTCCTCATATATGTGTGATCCTTGGCCTTAATGTCTGATGACCCACATAGCACTTTACGGTGGTCTTCCTAAACCCCAGGATGCTGCACCGCACACTGCATTACAGAATCTTTGTTTACACTGAATGTTCTTGCTTCTTTTTTTTCTTGATGGGTTGTAGTTTTACTTTTGTTTTAGTGTTATTTGTCGTTCAGCAGGTTTGTTCTTTATCTTGTTTTCCACCCTTATTTTCATATTGTTTTGATGTAGATTTTGGATACGTACATATATTTTTCTTTCCACTACTTCCTTTATTTCGCAAACACGGAACATTGCCATGGTGAGTGGTTTTAGAAGGGTTGTTAATGTGCATGATATGAATCAGACAATGGAGAACAAATACAAGGCTACAGAACTGCCCAGGGCTGTCTTCCCAACTGGGTAAGCTACAGTAGATACAGGTATCACCTTTACCTTGATTCAGCACAGCCTTTTAGAGCATTTAAGAACCTGTATGTCTGGGTCTGGATTCAATAGTTGCTGCAAAAATGATTGTATGGCCTTGTTTACAGATATAAACTCTACTTGGATGGGGTATTTATCAATTTGAAAAAAAAATGATGATTGAGGATTTCCAGTGGCCTGTTATGTTCTATTATTTTACCCAGGTGATAGATAGATAGATAGATAGATAGATAGATAGATAGATAGATAGATAGATAGATAGATAGATAGATAGATAGATAGATAGATAGATAGATAGATAGATAGATAGATAGATAGATAGATAGATAGATAGATAGATGTGGAAAGCACTATATAATAGATAGATAAAACTTTATTTATCCCCAGGGGAAAATTTGGCTTTTTACACAAACAAACTTTGGTCTGAAGACAAACCAGAATGACTACAACAACAACAACATTTATTTCTATAGCACATTTTCATACAAATAATTTTGTAATTATAATTTTCATACACTAATTAACATAGAATAAAAGTAAGGTCCGATGGCCAGGGAGGACAGAAAAAAAGGACAGCAGGAGAAAAAATAAAATCTGCACGGGTTACAAGGCCACGAGACCACCCAGCCCCTCTGGGCACTCTACCTAACATAAATGAAATAGTCCTCTTTATATTTAGGGTTTTCACGGTAGGACTTGATGATGATGGTCATGTAGATTTCTGGCTTTTAATTAATCAATGTAGGAACATCATGATGTTTTGAGTAGATGGTGGTGTCACAAGCCACCACAGAAAACAGGAAAAAGAACAGAAAAGAGAGTAGGGGTTAGTACGGATTTTGGTGCCACCATGAATAGTTATGATAATTGATTGAATATACAGAGCATCAGGATTAAACTAAATTGAAGTTATGAAAAAGCCAAGTTAAAATAATGTGTTTTCAGTAGCTTTTTAAAGTGCTCCACTGTATTAGCCTGGCGAATTCCTATCGGCAGGCTATTCCAGATTTTAGGTGCATAACAGCAGAAGGCCGCCTCACCACTTCTTTTAAGTTTTGCTCTTGGAATTCTAAGCAGACACTCATTTAAAGAGCTAAGGTTACGATTTGGAGTATAAGATGTCAGACATTCCGATATATAAGATGGGGTAAGATTATTTAAGGCTTTTAAAGTTAATTCTGAATGACACAGGTAACCAGTGTAGTGACATTAAAACTGGAGAGATGTGCTCGGATTTTCTTTTCCTAGTTAGGTTTCTAGCAGCTGCGTTCTGCACTAGTTGCAAATGATTTATGTCTTTTTTGGGTGGTCCTGAGAGGAGTGCGTTACAGTAATCTAGTCGACTGAAAACAAACGCGTAAACTAATTTTTTTAAGAGAAATAGCAGCGCCTCTCAAGATGGACTGTGTTATTGTATTCTGTTATTTTAACCTTCAGTATTTCATAGTGGATAGTTAGTTTAGTGTTCCTCCATTTATGCTCAGCTCTACGGCATGTTCTCTTTAAATCAGACACTCTTTGGGTCTTCCATGGTATAACAATGCTAGAAGATTTTTTAACTGTCTTTTCAGGTGCAACTAAGTCAACAGCAGCCCTCACTTTAGTATTAAATCTTTCCACCTTACTATTTACATTATCCTCGCTATTGTAGTTAGTGCTATAAACGGACTGGTTGCTTAGAATGTTTGTAAATTTTGAATCAAAGAAGCGTTTTCTAACAATATGCTTCTCGTGAATGTTTTCTATCATTATTTCTATATTAAATAGTAAAAGAAAATGGTCTGATAGAAGAATATCAATGATTCTGCTTCACATCAACTTTTAGTCCTTTAGTAATTACTAAGTCTAACGTATGACCTGCTTTATGTGTAGGCTGATTAACGAGCTGTCTCAAATCAAAGGAGTCCAGGAGGTTCATCAATTCTTTTACTTTTTGGTCACACTGATTGTCTATATGAAAGTTAAAGTCACTGACTATTAGGAGTGTGTCCATCCATCCATCCATTTTCCAACCCGCTGAATCCGAACACAGGGTCACGGGGGTCTGCTGGAGCCAATCCCAGCCAACACAGGGCACAAGGCAGGAAACAATCCTGGGCAGGGTGCCAACCCACCGCAGGACACACACAAACACACCCACACACCAAGCACACACTAGGGCCAATTTAGAATCGCCAATCCACCTAACCTGCATGTCTTTGGAACGTGGGAGGAAACCGGAGCGCCCGGAGGAAACCCACGCAGACACGGGGAGAACATGCAAACTCCACGCAGGGAGGACCCGGGAATCGAACCCAGGTCCCCAGATCTCCCAACTGCGAGGCAGCAGCGCTACCCACTGCGCCACCGTGCCGCCCTAGGAGTGTGTCATAGTTCGTAATTATAATTGACACCAAGTCAGAGAATTCCTCAAAGAAAGACGCATTGTATTTAGGAGGTCTATACACGGATAATACTAGAAACTGAGGAACTCCATGAATAACAACTGCAAGATACTCAAAAGACTTGAATTTACCAATAAACTGACATCTTTACACTTTAGCCAGCTCGAGTAAATATTTGCCAAGCCGCTAACTCTCTTTCCTTGGTGATCCACATGAGCAAAGCTGTAATTTGGAGGCACAGATTCAATTGAAACAGCCACACCATCTGAGCTAAGGCATGTTTCACTTAGTGCAATAAAATAAATTATCCTATCACTAATAAGATCATTGATGAAAAACATCTTGTTGGTTAATGCTCTAACATTTAATAAAACCATATTTAATGTTTCGGAGGAGCAGAGCTGAATTTTATGTGCGTTATGGGTATTCAAGATAGAAATTACGTTACGTATTTTTTAAAAGAAAACATCTGATTTGTGCTGCTGAGAGTCTAAACAGGCATATTGTTGCTTGTATAAAGGAGCCGCTGTCACATTTCTTGACACACTTCTGCTGAATAATTCATTTGCTGAAAGTCCTAAGTGTTGATGTGTCACAGAGAGGATGTGCAGCATTGTTCATAATAGAGCTCACTTCTGTCCTTATTCTCTCTTTCCACTATGACCTCCAGGGATTTCAGAATGTGTCCCATGACTGAGTCTGCCTTTTTAATTAGCTTGTTATTTCGGTGGATCACATTGAAGTGATGTTACCCAGCCCAACACACTGGCCATCACAGAATTATAGAAGATGTGAAAAATGTCAGTTATCACATTAAAGGAACATAGTCTCCTAAAGAAACAGAGACTCTGCTCCGCATTTTCTTCTCTAGTTCCTCTGTGTTCTGAGACCAGTCCAACCTGTCATTAATGTGGACCCCCAAGAACTTGTAGGAGTGGACCACCTCTACATCCACTCCTTGAACAGTAACCAGACATAGAGGCTTTTTGGTGTGGTCAAAGTCAATAATCATTTCCTTGGCTTTGTTGATGTTATGTTGAAGACGACTCTTAAAGTTCTTCCCCAACTCCTCTCCTCTGTCTCATCCCCCTTATGAATACACCCCATAACTACAGAATCATCTGAGAATTTCTGCAAGTGACATGATCTGCTGTTATAAGTATAGTCTGAGGTGTACAGAGTGTATAGAGAAAATGAGACAGGCTTGTTCCTTCCTGGTGCTTCAGTGTTGCTCACATCCATATCAGAAACACATGAAACATATTATAGTAGTCAGTTTCAGTTCACAGCTGGAAGAGGTCCAACATTTATTAAGATGATTGCCTGCAGTTTGGACAGAGAAGTGTGTGTGTGTGTATGTGTGTGTGTGTGTGGGGGGGGGGGGGTTAGGCTGATAATTGTCTTGCATTGCATACACACGGTGGATGAAGTCCCTTTCAGTTAAAAAACATACAGTTATTTTCCAAAAAAAAAGAAATAAAAAAAATGGGTGACTCACATGTTAAAGGAAGGCATTTTGTAACCTTCTTTGTCAGCTTAGGTAACACTTGTAGATCTGTTTCCAAAGCCTAATGGCACCTATAGGTTTTGTATGGATTACAGGGGATTACATTTTAAAACTACCTGGATGCCTACCCCGTGACCTTAGTGCAGTATGTTTCAGAATCTATGCATGGAGCAGTGGAGTTGCAGTCGAGATTTGGGTAGGTACAGATGAACGAGAATAGCATTTAAAAACAGCATTGGTGACAACAGAGGGATTGTTCCATTTTCATGTGATGCCTTTTGCAATAAAATATGCAGGGGCTACTTTTAAAAGGTTAATGAAACAGGTTCTGAGAGGATTCATTGGAAGATGCTGTTATGTATATAAAGATGACTTCATAATTTTTTCTCCAAAGCTACATCAACATTGACAGACCTCAATTTGGTTTTCTCTTGCCTGGAACAATCTCATCTTTCTCTTAATATGGAAAAATCCCACTAAAATCTGTAACACCCCTGGCGTACTTGGATAGCCTGGAAAGCACCACTGATTCACATAAAGGGCAATTAACACCAATATCTATATATATAATTCACTAAGCCGGAAGACAAGTAGCCACCCATGGAAAGCACGCCGGAAGGGACGTGGATTCACTAAGCCGCCGACAAGTAAGCCGCCCATGGTACACGCAGGAAGGAGCCACGCCCACCAACTCTAAGACCATTGGATATGACGACAACTCGCAGAGCTACGCCCACCAACTCTAAGACCATTGGATACGACGACAACTCGCAGAGCTACGCCCACCAACTTGGACGCGACGACTGGGAAAAAACGCCGTCATTTATGTTCGTCTGGGCTGCAGTACACATGCACCTCTGAGCCACGTTGACTTTTCGCTTACAAGGCACGACCTCGTGCACCATAGCAAACTGTTTTACACGCTACATACAGCAATTCGCATCCGCGACAAACATGCGTCTTCTTAGATGGTCCTGCAGGAACACGGAAGACGTTTCCCAGCCCACCAACACTCCTTTTTCCCCGTCCCGCATCTACCCTCGCTCTCTAGGCATTCACACTGCCAGCTCATGTGCCCGGACGCAAAAACTCACCGACCACCCAGTTAGTCCCTTTCGTCTGTGCTATGAGTCCACATGCACCTCTGAGCCACGTTGACTTTTCATTATTCTTTTCGGTTACGACACCCGACCGCGTCCACAATTGAAAACCTGCCTACCAGTCGGGTTTTTTTGGAAAAATGTCATTGATGAAACTGTTGCTCTCAAACTTCGCAACATGGCTGTTGGCTTTGTTTGCCAGCATTGGGATAATTTCGGCGACGTGGTCACAAATTGCAACAACTCACCACACAAGGATGACCTGTCTCTCGAGGCATTCACACTGCCGGAAGACAACCATGGGATACGCAGAAAATAGTCATGTCAGTCAACGCAGATCAGACACCCAGGCAAACAACACTGAATAATCAATAGCTGCAACTACTTTGCCCGCCCCAACTCCTCACCTGAGTCGATTTCATCTGTGTTCAGCAGTGTTTCTCAGACTCGGTCCTGGTGAACCCCTGTGGCTGCAGGGTTTTGTTCCAACCAGATTCCAAATCATTAATGCCGGTGAAACTCATCAGGGATAAGTCGGTTTTTCAAACCCATGTAGCAGATTAGTCAGGATGTAATAATCCGAGATGAATGCGTGCCCTTGCGCTGAGTGAAAATCCAAAGTATATTGAGTCTAAAAAACATGATCAGCAAGTCTTTGATAGGCTGCAACAAAATGAACAAAAGAATGGCACATTTTTTTCATACAAGCTGGGTGGGTGAGTGTTAGTTAGTTAATTAGTTACTCGAAGGAGTTCAAGATTTAATATGCACAAGCGGTAACACTGCAAAAGCAGCCCAAACCAGAAAAGACGGCTGGCAAAAAGTGGCCGCCAAATTAAACGCGTGTGCATTGTACTTACTGAAAGCAGCGTTACGGATTTTGCAAATGTTCATTTTTTTCCCCCTGCTTAAAAAACATTTAAAAAGCGGCGTGATTATGCGGCGTGATTATGCGGCGTATACTACGTCGTGGGTTGATATGCAGCGTGTAAAACAGTTTGTTTGTCGCGGATAATTTGCCTTTTACTTTAACACAAAGACAATTTCCTGTTAGACTTGTCTTTGCAATGACAATTAATAAGGCACAGGGCCAAACTCTGAAAAACATGGCTAGCGGGTCATACGCTCGCACTGATTACGTCCCTGCCCTTTGTACACACCCAAACCATTCCCCACCCCCCGAGGTACTACCACGGTCGGTTGACTTGGTGGATTATATATAGTAAAGCAGCCAAAACCGCAAACAACAATGAAAAGTCTACTGTGCAAAGAGGAAAACGACTCAGGTGACGAGTTGGGGGTGGGCACATGAAATGTTAATTTTCTTGGTGATTTATTACATTACCGATTTTTCAAATGTTAAGTTTCTCCCTGTGTTTAAAAATCATTAAAAAAGCGGCCTGATTATGCGGCGTATGGTACGCCGCGGGTTGGCTAGTATGTTTTATTTTAAAGGATTTGTGAACTCAAGGCAAATATTAAACCCTAAATTACTCTGTACACAACATCCAAAAGATAACACATTCACTACAATTCTTATGAAAAACAACAATGTATTAAAAGACACCAATTCAATATTCTTACATGACAACAAAAAAACACAATTCCTCCCCTGAAAATTACATTACATACCAAAACATGAAAAACAGAAATAGCAATAACCAGAATTTGAAAAACTCAGTGTAACAAATCCCCAGCAAAAGAATGAAGTTATTAGCCTACCAGAGAGTCTGACATAGGCTTTTGTACAAGCATCCAAAGAGGTACCACTTTTGAAAGGAAAGATAATAAGCCCTCTTCTGCCACTTTCCTCACCTTTTAACACACTCCCATTTCTTCAGGCCCCTTTGATTTTTCAGGATAGACTCATATATCACCCAGTAGCTCGCTGATTTCTTTACTTTTTTCATCTTCTCTACCATCCACTTCTTTGTTCTTGTTAGTTTTTCCACCAATCAGCCCACTCAAGACCTTTCCCAAATAATGCTGGGTAATTTTGCCTTAAGGTCACAAATAGACAAGTTCATCAAGGCGTACTACACATATTAAAAACCCCAGGGAAATACATACAAAACATTCAGCATTCAGCAAACCCTATTAGTGAGACCGCTACAATCACATAAGATAATACAAGAGGAAATGGGACTAAATCCAGGAGTTCAGTAAATTCCTTGAGGAACACTAGGAAGACTAGAGAATTACAATGGCTCCAAATCAAAAACAGAAAAAAAAAACAATGAAAACAACAAGACTCTTTTTCCTCCTTCTACTCAGACAGTTTAAAAAGGACTTACAGAAAAAAATCAAAATCAAAAAGTGAAAAAGCAAGCACAAAGACAATGATGAAATATGAGCACCCAAAACCACATATTACCTCCACCAAATATATATACAGTCGTAAGTAAATGTTTTTTTATCACTATATACAAAAATCAGGAACCTCTCCTTACTGCTACATCAGTACAGATGTGTTTACTGGCCTGACGAACACACAGCAAATGACCCCTCCAGTTTTCACAATAGGTCACTTCATGTGCTGTGCTGTGTTATGTTGAATAGTCTTGTGCAGATGCTCTGTGTGTTGTCTTATCGTTACTATTTTGTTGTCTGCAAGATCCCACAAAACAAAAATGGAGAATAACAGTTGTGAACTCCTAAACATCAATTAAGAACTGAAAGTTTTTGAGTAACAGATACCAAAACTTTACACTTGCTTACGGTGGCCTGGGAGCCTTAAAGCTACAGAGCATATAGCAGGATGTTCTGAGCTGGCATCCCCTTCCAGCAATTTGCTTATTGTCTTCATCCACACCCTGACAACCAGCATTCATTTTACTCCTGTGCCAATCAGGATGGAGTGTGGCAGTACCAACAAAAAAGGGTGCCCCCACCTCAAGAACTCAGAGAAGTGCCAGTGTTGCAGCTGAGCAACCATTATGAAACTCTCAACTCTGTGCCAGCTGCTGTTGCCATTTTAAGTGAGTCCATCATACGAAACCTGGGCTGTACACCTTCTGGCTAGAATACTTTTGTGTGTTGTGTTAGAGTGCATGTTCAGGACATTGTTAAAAGTCCTCATAAAGATCTGGGAACAAGCTACATCCACATTTGCCGGTCAGAGGTACTGAAAAACAATACAATACAGTTTATTTTTGTATAGCCCAAAATCACACAGGAAGTGCCGCAGTGGGCTTTAACAGACCCTGTCTCTTAACAGCCCAACAGCCTTGACTCTCTAAGAAGACAAGGAAAAACTCCCAAAAATAACCTACTAGGGAAAAAATGGAAGAAACCTTGGGAAAGGCAGTTCAAAGAGAGACCCTTCTGCATATACGTTGGGTGTGCAGTGGGTGTCAAAAACAAAAGGGGGGTCAATACAATACAATACAATAATAAAACTTCTGGTCACTGCTGCACCTCACTCACAAGGGGACTAGGGACTCAGTTGCACAGTTCATCTTCTCTAGACTACTTTCCAAGCTTCAACATCCAGATGAGGCCTTTAGTCATCTATTTTCCCTGACTGAAGACATTCTGCACAAAGCATGGCCTTGCCTTCATCCACAATTCTGATTTGTTCTAGAAGTAACAGTATTTTTTCAGAAGAGATGGGCTACATCAGAACAGGCAAGATAGAAAAGGTACAGTAATTAATCAGTTTTGACTATTTGAAATCAGTCTTAACACTAATGTACATTATATTTCAAATCTAGCCAAAGATGTCACTGAATTGTCTAAACAAGTGTTTTACATCAAGCCACCTGTAACTAGCAATAAACACAATAAATACAGTAAGTAATGATGCATTAATGTACACAATTTAATAAATATTCCTGATATTAATTGTTGGATGATCATGCCAACCTCTGACTTCTAAAATGAGCTTACATAGCATCATGCTCTAACTAGTAAATCATTCTATGTAAAGAATAATAATAATAATAGCAGTTCTGCTTTTTAGCTATGATGACTTGTTAGGATATGATCAGTTTGCAGTGGCTTCACCTATAGTAGTGTAGTATATCAGCACTATAGTAACATACTATGGTCTAACCAAAGGACCGGTCAAAATGGGATAAACACGGATAGTTTCATAGCTATTTCTAGGTGCCCCAACACTCCAATACAGCTATGTTCTTTTAAGAACTTAAATATGGCTTTACTAAATTAAAGAACATTATTAATCAGTAAAACTTTCTGTATTAATGATCTTATAAGTTATGGGAAAATAGACATTCTTACATTGAGTGAAACATGGTTCAGTAGTGAAGGTATGGCGATTATTTACTTCAACCAATTAAACTGTAAAGATGCCAGTTTTGGTAGTTTTGTGTCCTTTGATTATCTTGCTGTAGTTATTCAAGGAGTGACACAGTCTCTCATAATGACTGTTTATAGATCATTCATTCTATTTAACATAGAAATACTAGTCTCTAAAACTTTAGAGCAACATAGTGTTAAAAAATTGGGAGTGATCTTCCCTCGACTTTCTCATATTCTCAGATATAGGGATGGATATTTGAGGAGTAAACTGCAAAACAATGATTATATTTTTATATTAAGTACATTAAAGAACCATCAACAACAAATCAAGTCAAATTAATAATATATTGTTATATATTGTTGTTATTATACAATTATTATAAAAGTAAAGTTGAATAAATCGGACTTTGTAGCTGTATGAATAAAAGGTAAAGTACTACTTCAGGTTAGCGGAAATACCCAAAAAGTTGATAGAAATCGACATTTTGTACCTAATACTTATATGCAAAATTTGGTTGACCTACGTGAAAGCATCCTCAAGTTATCGTGTTTACACACACACGCACACACACAGACATAATTTCAAAAATAGTATTTTCGGACTCAGGGAGGTCTAAAATGTCAAGATTCATCAAAATCTCGAAATGAAATATTTGGATGATTACAATACTTTCTCTATACTTCGTATACGAGAAAGTAAAAACGTACCTTTAATGCATTCACAACATCTAAGTTTACTAATATTCTCAACTAGCCGACATCCGCCATAGCATACGGCGGTGTAAGAATAGGAATGGAAAACAGTGAGAAAGGAATTCAGAACTCAAAAAGAAATAAATACTTCTTGAAAGATGCAGTTGTGCATAGGTGTTTTGGTGGAGAAGACACATAATGAGTCGAAAGATCTAACCCTAGAAAAAGTCATGTACAACTGACTGTGGCTGAAGAGTGGTATCATGTCTGTGCTCTCGTCTTTGGGTATTCGACAGTGCATGTAGAATTTCCGGCCAAGCAGGATTACATGTGAATGTGATAAATAAGTCAGGCTTTCCAAATTTTCGTACTATAGCCATGGCATCCTGATAGTTTTGTTGCATGTATCTTGGACTTCCTGGAAATGTGGACGGTAATATGATCATTTTGCCTACACGTACATTGTTATTTTCAGCATTTGCTTGCAGTGCGTCTGATAGCCCTTTGTATTGTTCCACGCACAGATCTTGTTGATATAATCTGAGATAGTTGAGACGCGCGCCCTCTGTTTTAACATACATCTACGATGTACTGTTGGAACAGTTTGCCGCTGGAGTGCAAAATACTAAATGTATTCCTCATTGCTAATCTGTACGCGTAAAATTGGCATTGAGTAAGCCTTATTCGCTTGCCGGTTCTTTTATTGGAAACATGTTGTAAATCTTTGTGCCAGCCAATGTCTCCGTAAGGGAATAAAAGTGGGTAAAGCATAGGATCGCAATTTATATTGAGCGTGGAAATCTGTTCACAGGAGTTGCCTATGGGATAGATGCAAATGTCCCTTTCGGCAGGCAGTTCGCCATCTTCTCTGACAAAAATCGCTGCAACATCAGTGTGACATGTCGGGGCATTGTATCGTCGTAAATCCTGCTTAGGGTTTTCCTTGAAAAGCATTTGTACAGATGCTGTTGGATTGGACTGAGCGATTTCATGCATGTGTTTGTATGATTTAGCGAAGGGGTTGATGGTTCTGAGCATGGAATCTATCTGGAGAAGTAAATTTTCGCTGCATGCAGAGTTTGCTTTATTTTGTAAGCGTACTTCAGTATCTTGCGCTGTGTCAAAAACATACAACTGTCCATATCCTGGAGAGGTAAAAGTGTTAGCGTATAGTGGAAAGATTTGGTGATAAATTTGCCCGTGTATTTTAAAACAGTGTGGTCCGTGGCCAGGAGGTTAAGTTATCTGTGCACCCATGGAAGCAAATACTAGAGAAGAGTTGTATTCTCGAATGTGTTCACGATAATTTTTACCTTCTGATGTTTGCTGTGTAAGAAGCTGTTGTAAAGACACAGGTGGCTCTGGCAAAGGTGGTAAAGCTACTTTACCGTCGTGGCAGCACCTCGAGTACTTGTTGGATGGATTACACTCAGCAGGCCAGTATAGTGCATGACAGTGTTTGCACTGCTGGTCTGGAGTCCCAATGTTGTACTCTTGGACAGGAAGACAGGAATTAGGTAAAGAAGTACCTTTGGTAACGGGAAGAGGATTGTGTGTATGTCTGCTGAGACTGCGTTGGTTTGGAAACGTTGCTTTGCAGATGTCACATTGCAAGACTTGTGAATGAGTTTTGTTGTGTTTAGTCAGACAATCCTGTGTAGTGAACTTTTTATTGCATTCCTGGCACTTATATAGTTGTTGGGAAGAATGCCTTTTCTTGTGTTTTCTCACCTGCTAGGTGAGGTTCGCGTTTGAAAAGTTTTGTTGCAGGAATCGCACTGGAAGAATGTGTTACTGGAGTGGGAGTCAGGTAATTTTTCAGCGGAGTGAATTTTTGTGTGTTTGTGAAGATAGTTCTGCATTGTGAAACGTTTTGTGCAAGTGTGAAACTGAAACAATTTGTCGTTGCAGTGAATTTTCTTGTGTTTGGCAAGGCTGGGTTTTGTTTTGAAAGATTTACTACAAATGTCGCAGAGGAAGGTTGTACCAGTAGACGAAACTGTAGTGTTTTGTGGAAGAGAAGAATAACTGAGGACTGATGTGTTGGTTTTATCAGACATTATATGCTGCTGTGGAGACATGATCAGAATCGGTCATAGCGGCCATTGTCCAGTTGTCCTGAGTACAGAAGGTAAATGAAGAGAATATTTCCAGAACTGTAAATGCAAGGCGGGATGCTGGGGTTGTGTTTGAAGTAAATGACAATGGTAGCATGGAGAATCTCTGAAAGAGCTTGAATTTCACTCTTCACTACCATAAACTCCAGATGTTGCCATGTATTGATAGTACTCCTGACTTGTTGTGATAACTCGATTTGCATTGGAAAGAACAACAGGAAGAACGTCTCCAAATCTGTCCCAATGTAATGCAACGAAATCTACTGCCGAAAGTCGTAGTGAGAGTGTATTGCCTTCGTTAAATGTTTGTGTCAAGAAATAACCCACTGATAGGAACAGGCAGTTACCGGATCCCGGAATAGAGATGATTGTTGTACAAAAACCTGTCGACAGAGAAGATACTGTCGTTCATTTTATAACAAAGGCTTAGGAAACAACCGTCACAGTATGACGAAAATAGCAAGGTTTATGGGAGGCCGCAGGCAGCGTGGGGACAGGTTTGGAAGAGGATGAATAGGAATCGAGAAATGTCGTGTCGGCTGCCTGTGGGCGGAACCAGTTTTGAAGTGGAAGCAGGACGAACCAGAAAAAAAAAATATATAAGAGGTAATCAGTCCAAATTTAGTGCTTGTCCTAGCACAGCAAGCAATGTTACCAGTAAAGTATAATACTTTTTTGTAAGGTAAGAGCTGCTGCCAGCAGAGTGGCCTCTAAAATAACTAAGAAATCTTACAGCACTAAAATACCTTGGAAGACTACAGTGTCAGATCTCAAGACAAAATGCTGTAGGGCTAGGCGTAAATGGCCGAAAACTACATTAAGAGTCCACTGTGTAATATTAAAAGCAGATACAGCACATATACAGTAGCTATATACCTAAAGCAAATATAACAAACAGTTCTATTTCTCTAAAATTATAAATGAAAATGTTGAAAATCTAAAATTTGTATTTTGAAAGATTGATTGTTTTCTAAACCCTTTTCATTGAATGGAATGCAAAACTTGTGAGGACTTTGCCACATTTCCTGGTCTCCCCAGATTTTCTAAAGACTGCAGTAGTAAAACCCCGGCTTAAAAAATAATCTTGACTTCTTTGCCTTTGACAACTTTACACCTATTTTTAACCTTCCTTTTTTAGGTAAAATTGTAGAAAAGCAGTTTTCTGGAAATATATAAACACTATAAACTGCCTGGTTAAAGTAGTAAATGAGTTGCAAGTTAACACAAACAGAGGCCACATATATGTTTTTGTTCTACTATTCCTGAGTTCTGCATTTGACACCATAGACCACAATATTCTAACAAATCTCCTTACTCAATGGGTAAACCTCTCGGGCAGTATCTTAAATTGGTTTCAGTCTTATTTAACAAGGGCAAAATTCTTTGTTAGTTGTGGTGATTGCAGTAGGCTACACTTTAACACATATTTATTGATCACATTAGCCAGATGTGATTTTCCATTTAAGGAACATTGCAAAAGTTAGACCTCTTATAACATTGTAAGATGCTGAGAAATTAATTAACACTTTTGTTTTCACATGATTGGATTACTGTAATGCACTCCTAACTGGATTACCCAAGAAAGATCAATTAGGTGCATCTGAGCACATCTCGCCAGTCTTAGTATCTGTGTCTCTTACAATTAACTTTAAAATACAACTAATGGTGTATAAAACCTTAAATAATTTTGCTCCTTTCTATATTTTGAATTTCCTGCCCCTGTACATTTCAAGTTGCAGCCTTAGATATTCTATTGGTGGTCTGCTTATAATTCCAAGAGCCAGGCATGAAAGAAGTGGTGAGGTGGCCTTCTGTTATTATGAACTAAACATCTGGAATACTTTACCAATAGAGATATGCCAGGCTAGCACTGTAGATCATTTAAAAAAACTCCTAAATAAACTATTTTTTAATTTGGATTTTTCATAGCTACATTTTAGTTCTACTCCAAATAAACTATGTATGTTGTCACAGAAGCCTGGGGTTATTACCCAGCCGGGACGCCTGGAAGGACCGGAAGGTGACATCTATGTCTTCCAGGTCATAAGGGGACAACTGCCGTGGGTTAAGAGAGGACCACGGGAAAGGAGCAAGGAGGTTCTAACCCATTGGAACCCGTGACCACCGCCAGGGGGCGCCTTAAGCATCGTGGAACCCGGGAGACATTTACTTCTGCCACACCTGGAAAGATAGAGGAAGACCCTTCCAGGGACGTTGGAGTGGTTCTGGTGCAAAGGGCAGCACTTCCGCCACACCAGGAAGTACTGCCAGAAGGACTTCATTAGACACCTGGAGCACATCCGGGCAGGAATAAAAGGGGCCGCCTTCCTACAATGTGTGAGCTAGAGTCGGGAGCAGGAGGAGAGGAAAGACGGCCACAGACTGTGATAGAAGTCAGAATAGTGGTGATTTGGTGCTGGGAGCACTGTGTGCTGTGTGGGACTGTGTATTTGTGTATAATAAACATGAACATTTTATAAAGGTGTGGTTTCCGACTGGTGGTGTCCAGGCAATGTATAGAATTATCATATATTAAATGATTTTGCAATCATTATTAATCTTTACTTTTGTCTGTTCTCTTTTCAAGTTCTTCTGTGGTGCACCACTACAAACTGATCAAAGTCCTGTGCAGCCATCTTAATGTTTGAATGAAAGTAGATACCCCAACTTGCCATGAGACCAATTGTTTTGAACCCATTAAGATGAAACCTTTAAAAAAAAGGAACAAATTAAGCACATTTATGTAAGGTAGAATGCCTAGTCGGGGCTGGTTGTTGTTTTTATTTTTTCTTCACACCCTAGCCAACTGACCTTATCATCAGACTCATGTAGAGACTTATAAAACAAATTCTATATATAAGGATTCTGCTTCTCCTAATTATACAGTATATGTGTCTTATGTGAATGTGCATTATTTATATTTTTGTATACTATTTATTAATTATTCTTATCTAATTTTAATTTCTTTTCTGTTGAATGTAACTTTGACATATTGTAAAGTACTTTGAGATCCATCATTTGTATGAAAATGTGATATAGAAATAAATGTTGCTGTTGTTGGTTAATTGCTAACAGCACAGTGGGAAAGGCAAAGTGAAGCTTGGCTGAGATGGCCTTTCCCTCAAGAAGTGACAATAGGTAGCCCTTATAAACTGATGAAAGACCAAAAAAGTTAATTAGTACGAATACACAGCATTGGCCCTGTGCATCACATTCATTGTGTAATATATTGGTCATGTCAATGCACATTCTAATCCAGCCACAGGGGATGCACAAACCAGTGTGTTTCTTTATGCCAGTCCCAAGCCCTGATAAATGGAGAGGGTCACGTCAGGAAGGACTTCTGGTGTAAAATTTTGCGGACAACAATACATATTTCCATACCAGATCAGTCAAGCCCCGGGTTAACAATGACCGCCACCAGTACTGTTAGTCAACAGAGTGCTAGCAGAAGTTGGGCTACTATTGGCCGAAGAAGGAGAAGAAGAGGGGGGAGACATGTCCAGAGGGAGGAGGAGAGGAGGAAAGTAAAGAAAGTGAAACTGAGGGTAGGAACTTTGAATGTTGGCAGTATGACTGGTAAGGGGAGTGAGTTAGCAGATATGATGGAGAGAAGGAAGGTTGATATATTGTGCGTAAAGAGACTAAATGGAAGGGGAGTAAGGCCAGGTGGATTGGAGGTGGATTCACATTGTTCTATCTTGGTGTGGATGGGAGGAGAAATAGAGTAGGGCTTATTCTGAAGGAACAGCATGTCAGGAGTGCTTTGGAGGTGAAAAAAGTGTCAGACAGAGTAATGATTATGAAGCTGGAAATTGGAGGTGTGATGATGAATGTTGTTAGTGCATATGCCCTGCAACTTGCGTGTGCAATGGATAAGAACGAAGATTTTTGGAGTGAGTTGGATGAAGTGATGAACAGAATACCCAAGGGATAGAAAGTGGTGAATGGAACTGATTTCAACGGACATGTTGATAAAGGGAACATATGAGATGAGGAGGTGATGGGTAGTTATGGTGTCAAGGAGAGGAATGAATATGGTCAGATGACAGTGGGTTTTGCCAAAAGGATGGACATGGCTGTGGTGAATACATATTTTAAGAAGATGGAGGAACACAGGGTTACGTACAAGAGTGGAGGAAGATGCACACAGGTAGATGACATCCTATGCAGAAGAGTCAATCTGAAGTTGATTAAAAACTGCAAAGTGGTGGCAGGGGAAAGTGTAGTTAAGCAGCATAGGATGGTGGTCTGTAGGATGACGTTGGAGATCAAGAAGAGGAAGAGAGGGAGGGCAGAGCCAAGGATCAAATGGTGTAAGTTGAAAAAGGAAGACTGCAAGGTTGAGTTTAGGGGGGAGGTGAGACAGGCACTGGGTGGTAGTGAAGAGTTACCAGACAGCTGGGCAACTACAGCAGATGTAGTAAGGGTGACAGCAAGAAAGGTGCTTGGCGTGACATCTGGAAAGAGGAAGGAGAAAAAGAAAACCTGGTGGTGGAATGAAGAAGTACAGGAGAGTATACAGAGGAAGAGGATGGTGAAGAAGAAGTGGGATAGTCAGAGCAATGCAGAAAATAGACAAGACTACAAGGAGGTAAGGCACAAGGTGAAGAGAGAGGTGGCAAAGGCTAAAGAAAAGGCGTATGATGAGTTGTATGAGAGGTTGGACACTAAGAAGGGAGAAAAGGACCAGTGGGCGAGACAGAGGAACTGAGCTGGGATGTGCAGCAGGTTAGGGTGGTAAAGGATAAAGATGGAAACATACTCACAAGCGAGGAGAGTGTGTTGAGTAGATGGAAAGAGTACTTTGAGAGGCTGATGAATGAAGAGAATGAGAGAGAGAGAAGGTTGGATGATGTGGAGATAGTGAATCAGGAAGTGCAATGGATTAGCAAGGAGGAAGTAAGGACTGCTATGAAGACGATGAAGAATGGAAAGGCCGTTGATCCAGGTGAAATACCTGTGGAAGCATGGAGGTGTTTAGAAGAGTTGACAGTGGAGTTTTTAACCAGATTGTTTAATGGAGTCTTGGAAAGTGAGAGGACGCCTGAGGAGTGGAGAAGAAGTGTACTGGTGCCGATATTTAAGAATAAGGGGGATGTGAAGGACTGTAGTAACTACAGGGGATAAAATTGATGAGCCACAGCATGAAGTTATGGGAAAGAGTAGTGGAAGCTCAGTTAAGAAGTGAGGTGATGATTATTGAGCAGCAATATAGTTTCATGCCAAGAAAGAGCACCACAGATGCAATGTTTGCTCTGAGGGTGTTGATGGAGAAGTTTAGAGAAGGCCAGGAGGAGTTGCATTGTGTCTTTGTGGATCTGGAGAAAACATATGACAGGGTGACTGAGAGGAGCTGTGGTACTGTATGAGGAAGTTGGGAGTGTCAGAGAAGTAGGTAACAGTTGTACAGGGTATGTACGAGGGAAGTGTGACCGTGGTGAGGTCTGCGGTAAGAGTGTTCGATGCATTGAGGGTGGAGGTGGGATTACATCAGGGATCGGCTCTGAGCCCTTTCTTATTTGCAATGGTGATGGAAAGGTTGACAGACAAGATTAGACAGGAGTCCCCGTGGACTGTGATGTTTGCTGATGACATTGTGATCTGTAGCGATAGTAGGGAGCAGGTTGAGGAGACCCTGGAGAGGTGGAGATCTGCTCTATAGAGGAGAGGAATGAAGGTCAGTAAGATTAAGAATACATGTGTGTGAATAAGAGGGAGGTCAGTGGAATGGTGAGGATGCAGGTAGTAGAGTTGGCGAAGGTGAATGAGTTTAAATACTTGGGATCAACAGTACAGAGTAATGGGGATTGTGGAAGAGAAGTAAAGAAGAGAGTGCAGGCAGGGTGGAATGAGTGGAAAAGAATGTCAGGAGTGATTTGTGACAGACGGGTATCAGCAAGAGTGAAAGGGAAGGTCTACAGGATGGTAGTGAGACCAGCTATGTTATATGGGTTGGAGATGGTGGCACTGACCAGAAAGCAGGAGACAGAGCTGGAGGTGGCAGAGTTAAAGATGCTAAGATTTGCATTGGGTGTGACGAGGATGGATAGGATTAGAAATGAGTACATTAGAGGATCAGCTCAGGTGGGATTGTTGGGAGACAAAGTCAGACAGCCAAGATTGCATTGGTTTGGACATGTGCAGAGGAGAGATGCTGGGTATAATGAGAGAAGGGTGATAAGGATAGAGCTGACAGGTAAAAGGAGAAGAGGAAGGCCTAAGAGAAGGTTTATGGATGTGGTGAGAGAGGACATGCAGGTGATGGATGTAACAGAACAAGATGCAGAGGACAAAAAAATATGGAAGACGATGATAATACACTGTGGCTACCAACCCTAATCCCTATTATTTTGTTACCTTCATTGTGCCATAATAATGACACTTAAAAACAAGCAGAACAGACACCCAAACAGACACCATGAATGATGAAAGACTGCAACTACTTCAACATCCGCCCCTCTAATTAGTAAATAACGAATGAAATAATCAAAACACAGGAAAAAGCATAATGAAAATATTGCCAAAAAGTAAAACATGATCCACAAATAACTGCTTACTAAATTTTAATGAAAAGTGATGCAAATTGACACCTTTTAATGGCTTACTTCTCATTGCATCCATAATAACCAACATGGTACATCACTGTACATTTTAATAAAAAAATGTACTATTGACTCCATTTTGAAATTTCTACATTGACACAAGTGGTCTCCAGGACTGTGTTTGCAGACCATGCTTTATTACACTGCCCTATAAAACCAGCAATAAGAAGAATAAAAGCTGAGAATCCCACCTAATGAGTAAAATGTTTGTGGATAAACAATTTAGAGAAACGGGTGGCTATTATGAAGGAAAAATGATAAACCTAAAGTTATGGTTATAGAATAATGAGCTTGCAAACTGCTATCCATCCATTTTCTTCTTTTGTGGGGTCATGAGAAATCAAAGCTTGCTTTAGGAACACTAGACAGGAGGGAATGTACAAAGCTGTCTATTGGAAGGCATATTCATAAACACAGAGAGTAACAGTGTGGGATTTCAAGCCAGGTAGCATCAAGCGCAAAGCATTTTCCACCTCTGAGAATAAATAAATAAAGACCTTTTTCAATTCCAAATAATCACGTTTTGAATGTACATTGATTTTTGTTAGTTGCTATAAAGGTGGGTAGCTGCTTCTCTCTGATAGCTACTATCTGCCACACTTAAAACACAGATGATACCACTCTATCAGCCTTCTGACTCCTTCACTTCCATGTTGCTCCACTCCAAGTGCTCCTGTAACATGCAAATCTCAAAAACAGCACATTGTCTCACTGACTTGTCTAACAAAGCACTGAATTTGCATTTCCTTGCCAGTGGCTTTGACATTGACATGTTCAACACAATAGCCTTGCTACTATCTGGTACATCTGTTTAAACTTACATTCTTTACTGTCTAGCGTATCATGTTACATAATCTCAGTATACTTGATAATAATAATACTAATAATAATTCATTACATTTACAGTATATAGCACTTCACACAGGATCTTTGGTGCCCATGTCAGTACTGAGCTACCTGGGCATCTGGGTGAATAAACTTTAGAAGTGTTTGACCTTGAATTTTCCATGAACACTGTGAGAGACCACAGAAGCAATAAACACATTTTTCTTTAGAAATCTGAAAAGGTTGTTGGCTGTTAGTGGCCTTTATTTTTTTAAACAAGTTTATTGCTTTTATTTGAGAAAAACAACATTACATACAATCAAGTCAAACTTAACTAAACAGAATTTAACCAGCACCCAAAAGAAACAGAGGAAAGCCCACAACAAGAGCAAATCTTTAAATACAACAAAGAAAGGAGACTATCCTTTTCCCAGATATAAAGGCTTATTCTAAAATTAGATTAATTCGATCTTGCCATTTTTTAAAAAAGAACAGATCCTTTAAGTGAGAATTTAACATTTTCCAATTTCAAACAGTACAGAACATCTGTTACCCACTGACTTGTAGAAGGTGGGCTGGGATTCTTCCAGTTAAACTAGATAACTCCTTGTGCCTCTAATGCTGTGTCAGCAATTACAATCAATTGTCCTGCTCCACTTTAAGCCCATCTGGGAGTCCACCAAACATGGCTGTTAATGGATTAGGAGTGAGCATCAATGATGTCTGATAGGCATTTATAGGTCCAGAATGATGTTAATTTGGTGCAGGCCCAAAACATGTGGCCCAATGAGGCTACAGCTCGATTGCAACGTTTGCAGGTTGAATCTTGCTCTGGAAATATTTTGGACAATTTTAAAGGAGAGAGAAAGACGTGCTCAATAAAAGATTTTAAGTTGAATAATTTAATTCTTTGCATATATGGAGATTGAGTGAATTCTGTGCATGGCTGCCTTCCACTCCTTTTCTGAAATGTTAAGTGAAAGAAAATTTCCCCATCATACCCTGGGATCTTTGGTAAGGAGGTAAGGAACATTTGGGCAGGTTCCTTTTAGCGAGGTTTCCAAATTGAAAATAGTAGAAAAAATGTGTTAATTGGAAGTTAAATTTGAAGAGTAATTGTTCATAAGATGAAAAGACATTATCTATATACAAGTCTTTGCAAAAAACTCCAGACCATCCAGTCACTCACAGCAACATTCATAGATATTTTTTATCCCCAGGCAATAAGACCCAAACAACAATTGATTGGCAAAATTGACACCATTCAACATTTTTTCCATTGTGCCAACTATCTGACTCTGTAGTTATCTGTGTGTTCATGTCATATTATTTTGCACTTTCATATTGTCATAATTTGTCATTAATTGCTATACCTGTTCGAAATCGTGTATTTTCCAATGCCCCTTTCTGTGCTGCCAAATCTAAGAACTGTCAGTTATCTTTGGGCTCCATGCTGTATGCACTGCTTTAGTTTATCTGCCTTGAACTTTATTATTATTTTATTAAGTCTCAGTACTGTCACTTTATTGCATAATTCCTAAACTGTTCCAGTGACTACAAGTCATTTTTAAATTTGTCACTTTATTCTACTGCCCTATAGTACCTCATTACTATTCCAGAGTGTATGTTGTTAGCTATTGCACTTTATTTTGTACTCTGTAGTTTAATATTGTGAATTTCCCCTTGGGATTAATAAAGTATCTATCTATCTATCTATCTATCTATCTATCTATCTATCTATCTATCTATCTATCTATCTATCTATCTATCTATCTATCTATCTATCTATCTATCTATCTATCTATCTATCTATCTATCTATCTATCTATTGTGGAAGAAAGAATTGTTGACCCGTAAAATGGAAGGAGTCAGAGTCTCACACCAGAAGAAATGTTCATAAGCTTTCTTTTATTCTTGCATACCTAGACTGGAGTGTCAGTAGCATGCGCGCTGACAGGAAAGAGTTCAGCTCTTTTATATCAGCTGATTGTGTGAACACTTTACAAGTTCGTATAAAGGCAGATTAATGCATGAGCCTTTTAGGGCTTAAAATAGACGGCAGTTACAGATGAGTTCATAGCTTAGCTTATTCGTAAAACAGGAAGAACAGTTTATAAAAATACATTTCTGGTAAAGGCAGCTTTCTGGTAAAGTCAGATTCTTTTGAACTGCTCACACAGGTCAGCATCAGTAATATATGTTAAAGGTCACATATACAGTTTCTGAAAACTGTCAAGTACACATTTTCTTATAATATAAAAAGGACAGTTATCTGTAAACTGAAAATTTCCATTCCACACTATCTATCTATCTATCTATCTATCTATCTATCTATCTATCTATCTATCTATCTATCTATCTATCTATCTATCTATCTATCTATCTATCTATCTATTGCTCTGTATGTTGCATTACTGTAATGTCAATTGTACCATTAATCATTAGTCGATGGTCATATTCTTCAAGATAGCTACTCAAATAACAATCTCATTATACTTGTACACTGTACTCAGTATATATGACGATAATACTCTGATTGATTAATCAAAGAGTCCTTAGTAAGTCTAATCTGCTCTGGCCCTTCTTGTCCAGTGTCACTGTGTTGTTAGACCAGTCCAGTTTGTTGTTTATGTGGACCCCCAGATACTTGTAGCTCTGCACCACTTCCATGGCCTCCCCCTGGATTGCGACTGGTCTGGTTTCTTGCCTCGCCTGAACTCCACCACCAGCTCTTTTGTCTTGCTGAAGCTGAGTTGCAGGTGGTTTTCACTGCACCACAAGATGAAGTCCTCTTCTCCATTATTAATGCAGCCTATGATGGACGAGTAATCTGAAAATGTCTGTAGATGGCAAACACTGGTGTTGTGCTGGAAGTCTGTTATGTAGGGGGTTAACAAGAAGGGAGACAGGACAGATGTTCGAGGTGCTCCAGTATTACACACCACCATTTCTGACACATAGTCAGTCCCTGCAGCCTCACAAACTGCTGTCTGTTGAACAGGTAGTCCATGATCCAGGAGTTTGTGGAGGCTTTTTCTCCATTTGATGAGGCAGAATGGTGTTAAAGGCACTGGAAAAATCAAAAAACATGATATTGACTGTGGTGCCAGCTTTACCCAAGTGGGAGTATATATCCATCCATCCATTTTCCAACCCGCTGAATCCGAACACAGGGTCACGGGGGTCTGCTGGAGCCAATCCCAGCCAACACAGGGCACAAGGCAGGAACCAATCCCGGGCAGGGTGCCATCCCACCGCAGGACACACACAAATACACCCACACACCAAGCATACACTAGGGCCAATTTAGAAGGGAGTATATATCTACAGTGAAATTAAGCATTAATTTTCCTTAATATATTGTAACAAACATGTTGTAATTGCACTTATAGGGGTGTCTACAAAACCAGCAAGCCCACAGTGTCACAATGCATTTGATGAAAAATGAACTCCAGCTAGTGTGTCAAAGGTGAGAAGTCCTTTCAAAGATAACAAACAGCAATGTTTGTACTACAATATTACCAAATACATTGTGCATAAGACATGTAATGTACTATGTATCCATGGCAGTTCACATGGCCTATCATTTTACCTGAGCAAAAGCTGAACCCTGTCTTCACATGAATTCCAATTTATTTTGAACTTCCTGTAACTCTCAAAAAGAAATTTAAGCTGTTCACTCTGCCAGCAGATCTAGGTGCAACCTAATTACTTGTTTGTACTTGGTTAATAATAAGTTTAAAATGTGTGCTGTATCACCATATGATTTGATATAATCTACTCTATATATATACAATTGTAAGCCTAAATGTGCAACGATTTTGTGCAACGATTTTATGCCATGTTTTTTGTCACACTTTAAATCAGGCTTATTTTATAACCTACATATATATGTTTGGTATCCTTCTTTTCAGAATTTATCGAACTTTAATGTGATGTTGTTAGGTTTTCAGATACTTATTCCAATTTTAAATTATAAACTAAAATATCAAGAAAGTTTTGGTTTTTAATTTCAATAAATCATTATTTCAATAATTTATTTTACTAATTTAATTCAATAAATTACATTATTTTTGATCATGTAAACTTTCTTTCACAGGAACAAACTATTAAAAAAATGATCTATTCATAACACCAATGTTTGTATTTAGGTGATTTAGTTAGCTGAAGATTGAGTTACAATGACCCATTGCATACCATTTTACTTATCACATGATTTTTCTTGTTATTTAAATGAGTCATTTTTAAAAAAAAACGTTTTTTTATCAATAAGAATGTGAGTTAAAATGAATGGATCATTTATTTATTCTCTTATAAATACTCATCAAGCATAGTGGACCTCAGTTTAACAGAAATACTCCAATCGGTAAGAGAGTAAATATTTTATTCTCATTTCATGATTTTTACTCTGTTAAATAATAGTTCATTTTCCTTTTACATATTTGTATTATCGTAGTATTTCCCTCTACTTACCCTTTACCTGTTTTCTCAAGGGTAAGTGTACTCATCAAGTTCGTTATCAGGTTGGTCTACTGTTGCACTTTAAAATGAACACACACATACATAGATATACGCATACACACAGACCCTCACCACAACAGTGCCCCATGAATGACACACAGACTCTGATTAACCTTGAGCACTGTAAACCACACAAGTGCTTTAGGAATAACACAGCCTGTCACTCAGCACTTCAAGAGACTTACTCATAATCGGCACGAACAACATACGATGTTTTAGTGATATCTCAGACCTAAATATTACTTTTGGTCTACAAGAATTCATTTAAAAATACAAAGACACAGCACTCTTGACTATCGGCCATTTATCAACCAAGAATACCTCACTTGATGTCCTGTTCCCTACTACTGAGTAGAGCTCTCACTCTCAGCCCTAATAAACCTCACATCACAGGACCACAACAATATTTAAACAATTTTGTGATTTTTGGCCACATGTGGGGTGGCCTACCAGGCTGCAACTGGAGGTTGGACGCCGAAGGCACCAGGGTAGCTTGGGCCACCTAGTATATAAGAAAAAGCTAAACTCTTAAAAACTAAGGTGCCAGAGTAGTTCTTCAGAGTAATGCCATAAAAGAAACATTTTTGTTTCTCAAAAGACCCATCCACATAAAGGTTTAGGAAAGAACCATTCATTTATTTAAATGTATAACAGGCTCCATACATTAAATAACCAAGAACAGAAGACAATCGATTTGTGAAATTCCACTGGCTCTTTATTTAAAAGGATTTCCTGGTGCATACAATCACACAGGCTGAGTTCAGGTTCTCTTACTCTGTTATGTCCTGCTAGATAGTATATTATACATTAATTTTTTTTTAAATATTAGGACTTTTTTAAGAAACAAACAACTTCATATACAAAGAACCTGTTCCAGAATGAAATGATGCTTTGTAAAGTAATGGAGCTACAAGGAACCACACAACACAGTAAAGAACCATAAAGTGCCATTGAAGAACCAGGACTTATAAGAGTAGAAGGTGTAACAAAAGGTGCTATGTCAGCGCCTGAGCCGACACATACTCACACCAGAGGCATTTATAAAAACAAAGAAACTTTTATTTTTCTTCACCTGTGGGGCACATCTTCCCTGTGTCCCACAGGCAAAACACAGTCCCAAAGCACCACACAAAACACTACACTCTTTTCCTTTGCACCACCTGTCCTCTCCGTCAAGCTCTATCCTCCTCCTCCCGACTCTGGCCATTGAGTGGTGGTTGCTGGCCACTTTTATAGTCCACCCGGAATTGCTCCACATGGTTGACTGCCGAGTTCTGGGTGCACTTCCAGGTTTGGCGAATACACAGCCCATAAGGGCTATGGACTCTCAGCTGCAGCACCCCCTGGCGGTGCCCGTGGGACCCAACAGGGCTGCACCCAACTCCAATTCCTAATGAGCCCTGCGGGAAACCGAGGCACTGCTCCAACCCAGTGGGGCTGCCATCTAGCATCCAGGGGGAGGTATTGCACATTCCATGGCTGCTCCCCCTGAACATATAGCGAAGGGGCATTCCAGCCGGGCATGGACCCCACCTTTCACCACAAAGGGATATACAATATACATTACAATACAATATAATTTATTTTTGAATAGCCTAAAATCACACAAGCAGTGCCGCAATGGGCTTTAACAGGCCCTGTCTCTTGCCAGCCCCCAAGCTTTGACTCTCTAAAAAGACGAGGAAAAACTCCTGAAAAAACCTTGTAGGGAAAAAATGGAAGAAACCTCAGGAAAAGCAGTTCAAAGAGAGACCCCTTTCCAGGTAGGTTGTGTGTGCAGTGGGTGTCAAAAAACGGGGGTCAATACAATACACAGAATAAAACCCATCAAGCTGCCTCAACCTATTGGTCATTCTACAGCTCAGTCAGTGCTGTGCTGGCCAATCTGATGAAAGGACCCTTCTACCTGATTATTCCAGTGTTCCTCCATCAGAAATGACTTTTCCAAAGGCAGGCAGACAACTTGGCAGTAGGACAGTGGCACTTGGTGCCACATTTGAGTACATAGAAAAGAAACAGATAGGTAAGGGTTAGTAACAAATTATAACCATCATATTACAGTACTTATGTGTCAGTATTAATGACTAACAACAGAGATGCAGTCTGCACAGTTAATCAGCAGCTCTAGGCAGGGTGTGCTAAACTGAAGTCGTGAGTCTTCAGCCGGGATATGAAAGCTGAGACCGAAGGGGCATCTCTTATAGTAGCAGGCAGACCACTCCACAGTTTAGGGGGTCCTGTAACTAAAAGCTCGACCTTCCACTGTTTTTTTATTAATCCTTGGAATCATAAGCAGACCAACATCCTGAGATCTTAATGTGCGCTCAGGTTTGTAAGTCATGATCAGACCTCGGCCATTTAAGGCTTTTTATGTTAAAAGAAGGATTTTGAAATCTGCCCTAAATTTTACTGGGAGCCAGTGTAAGGATTAAAAAACTGGAGTTATGTATTGCATTTTCATGTTCTTGTAATAATCCTTGCAGCAGCATTTTGGATTAACCGGAAGCTATATAAAGAACAGTTTGAATATCCAGTGAACACTGCATTGCAGTAGCCAGTCCTACTAGAAATAAATGCATGAATTATCTTCTCAGTATCCTGCATATTTAGAAAATGCCTTAATATCCCAACATTTTTAAGATGAAAGAAACATATTTTGGACTATTTTGTAATGTGCGCTTTAAATGACATGCTAGAGTCAAAGATAACTCCTAGATTGCGAGCTGATTCAGTAAAATTAATGGTGATTCCAGCTGAGTTAAATTATGACAGAATATTGTTATAATCAGCGTCATTCCCTCCAACAATTAACATCTCTGTTTTATCGGTGTTTAAAGAGAAGTAGTTCTCATCCATCCACTCCTTTAATTCAGAAAAACATCTAATTAAAGACAACATTGGAGAAACTTCATTTGGTCTAAAAGAAAGGTTTAACTGGGTGTCATCTGTGTATGAATGAAAATTAACATTATGTTTTATAATGACAGATCCCAGTGGAAGCATGTAAAGTGAAAACAGAAAAGGTCACAGTACTGAGCCCAGTGGGACACCATATCTCAGTTCTTTGTATAATGATGGAGTCCTGTCAGCACATTTCTGTACATATTGGAATCGATTTTATAAAAACCAGACAAGAGTAGTGCCTGTGAGCCCAATGTCATTTTCTAGCCTGTGCAGTAAAATCGAATGGTCAATGGTGTCAAACTCTGCGCTTAAGTCTAACAACATAAATACAGTGGAATTTACTTCATAGAGGATATCAGAATGTCGTTTACAATCCGCGTTAGTGCCGTTTCTGTAATATGACCAGTGCGGAAACCAGACTGGAACTTCTCAAGTAAATTATGATGCGTAAGGTGTGACTGAAGCTGATTGGCGACTACTTTTTCAAGTATTTTATAGAGAAAGGGTAAATTTGATATGGGTCTATAGTTGTTAAGAATGTGTGGGTCACCTATTGGATCATCAATTTGAAAATCAAAATGACTGACCTTTTCTTCACAAATTGGATCTGTAAATTTCCCAGGCACTGCCCATTCAAACAAGGCTTAACGTGTCTTTCTACCGCATATTGTTTTTTGTTTTTTTAATTTAGTTATTTCTAGCCTTTTGGATGTGCATTCTGTGTTCTCTTTGTGCTGTTTGAAAGTAAAGTCCACTTATGACAAGAAAAGTAACATTCAAAACTGAATTTTTTGGTAAAAACGTAATTTGTAGTTTGCAAGTTTATTGTACTGTAATTTCCTCTTACAGCATAGTTGATATATAAATTCTGAAACAGCAATGCTTGGCCTTCATTTGGATATCTAGAATCTGCACCTGCAGTAAAGCATGTGAGCAGGTTCATACTGTAGTCATTTATCTGAACACAGCAAAAGTTGAAAAAAGAATGTTTTTTCACTACTTCAAAAAACAGATATGTTAAAACAAAAGTGATCAAAGCACATAGCAACTCTCCCTGGTGTAATGAAAACACCTGAGCTCTTAAATTAGAGCGTTGAAAACTGGAGAAAACCAAAGCTACAGGTCTTTCAAATTGCATGGACAGAGAGTGTTAAAAAATATAAAAAAGCTCTCTTTAAAGCTTGCTCAGAATACTATTCTACAATAATAGATATCAATAATAAAAATCCTCAGGTACTGTTTAGAACAGTGGCTAAATTAACAAATGGGAATTCAGATCTACAGTGCAAAATACCAACAGATATTAGGCAGTACAGACTTTATGAACTTCTTCAATGAGAATATTAAAAATATAAGATCCCAGATCTCTGCATCACAGTACAAACCGCATGCTAGCTTAGCAGATCCTGCCTCACATTGCATTCAGCACTTTAGTAATTTTAATCCTGTAACTGAGCAGGAAGTCTTAACTTTAATTTCTAAAATGAATTCCACTACTTGTTCCCTAGATCCAGTGCCAACAAAACTAGTAAAAAGTGCAATGGATGTTCTTGCAGTGCCTATTCTAAACATTATCAATAGTTCATTATTGCATGACACAGTACCTGATGCACTAAAAGTGTCAGTCATTAAACCATTACTTAAAAAGTCAGACCTAGACCCACACATACTAAATAATTATAGACCTATTTCAAATCTACCATTTCTCTCTAAAATACTAGAAAAAGTAGTCGCCAATCAGCTTCAGTCACACCTTACGCATTACAATTTATTTGAGAAATTCCAGTCTGGTTTTCACACTGGTCATAGCACAAAAACGGCACTAAAAGGTTGTAAACAACATTCTGATATCCTCTGATGAAGGAAACTCCACTGTAATTATGTTGTTGGACTTAAGTGCAGCATTTGACACCATTGATCATTCTATTTTACTACATAGGCTAGAAAATGATGTTGGGCTTACAGGCACCGTGCTCGCTTGGTTTAGCTCTTATTTATCAAATCGATTCCAATATGTACAGAAATGTGCTGACAGTACTCCATCATTATACACAGAAGTTCAATATGGTGTCCCGCAGGGCTCAGTACTGGGACCTTTATTGTTTTCACTGTACATGCTTCCACTGGGATCTATCATTAGGAAACATAACGTTAATTTTCACTCGTATGCAGATGACACCCAGTTATACCTTTCATTTAAATCAGATGAAGTTTCTCCGATGTTGTCTTTAATTAGTTGTGTTAGCGAATTAAAGGAGTGGATGAATGAGAACTACTTGTCTTTAAATACAGATAAAACAGAGATGTTAATTGTTGGAGGGAATGACGCTGATCATAACAATATTTTGTCATCATTTAACTCAGTTGGAATTCCAATTAATTTTACTGAATCAGTCTGCAATCTAGGAGTTATCTTTAACTCTAGTATGTCATTTAAAGCGCATATTACAAAGATGTCCAAAATGCTTCTTCCATCTTAAAAATGTTTGGAAATTAAGGTGCTTTCTAAATAAACAGGATTCTGAGAAATTGATTCATGCATTTATCTCTAGTAGGATTGACTACTGCAATGCGGTGTTCACTGAATGTTCAAACTGTTCTTTATACAGCCTCAAGTTAATACAAAATGCGGCTGCAAGAATTATTAAAAGAACAAGAAAATACAACACATAACTCCAGTTCTTAAATCCTTACACTGGCTCCCGGTTAAGTTTAGGGCAGATTTCAAAATCCTTCTTTTAACATATAAATCATTAAATGGTCGAGGTCCGGCTTACTTGTCTGAACTTATCATGACTTACAAACCAGAGCGCACAGTAAGATCTCAAGATGCTGGTCAGCTTATGGTTCCAAGGATTAATAACATAACAATGGGAGGTCGAGCTTTTAGTTATAGGGCCCCTAAACTGTGGAATGATCTGCCTGCTACTATAAGAGGTACTGTGCCATGCAATAATGAACTACTGATAATGTTTAGAATAGGCACTGCAAGAACATTCATTGCACTTTTTACTAGTTTTGTTGGCACTGGACCTAGGGAAGAAGTAGTGGGCTTCATTTTAGAAATTAAAGTTAAGACTTCCTGCTCAGTTACAGGATTAAAATTACTAAAGTGCTGAATGCAATGTGAGACAGGGTCTGCTAAGCTAGTATCTGGTTTGTACTGTGATGCAGAGATCTGGGATCTTATATTTTAAATTTTCTCATTGAAGAAGTTCATAAAGTCTGTACTGCTAATATCTGTTGGTATTTTGCACTGTTGATCTGGATTTCCATTTGTTAATTTAGCCACTGTTCTAAACAGTACCTGAGGATTTTTATTATTGCTATCTATTATTGTAGAATAGTATTCTGAGCGAGAGTTAAAGAGAGCTTTTTTATATTTATTAACACTCTCTGTCCATGCAGTTTGAAAGACATGTAGCTTTGTTGTTCTCCATCTGCGCTCCAGTTTTCGACACTCTAATTTAAGAGCTCGAGTGTTTTCATTAAACCAGGGAGAGTTTCTATGTGCTTTGATCACTTTTGTTTTAAGGGGAGCCACTGCGTCCAGATCATCTCTCAAGGTCACATTATAATGTGATGTTAGCTGATCTAAATTGTCTTCCACAATTACACTTGACTTACTCAAAGTATCTATAAATACTATATGTCAAGCAAATAGTTAAATAAAAAACATTAGCCATATTGCATTATTTTTAAGCTTGAAGCAGAATTACCAATTTGGGAAAGGAAGGACAGAATAGAAAGAGAATGACGCACAAAACTATCGAGGACAGAAGAAGGGGGAACATGTACACCTGTTATTCAAAAAGTTAGGAAGCTGAGGAACGATACCAATGACTTAATGTAGAAAAATGGTCCTGGTAGGCACATGAAAAGCCAGCTGGAATAGTGAATCAACAGAAACAGCAAAAGGCATTGCTACTAACAAGGTCAAGATGATGTAATGCATGAAAAATAAAATTAGTATATTCATGTACTAGTATAAATAAATATAGAAAAATATATAAGCATTAACTTTATAGTGCAGAAAATAATGCAAGTCAGGCCTGCCACGCAAAGAATTAAATAAAGGTACATGCTATATTTCTTTTTAATTAAAGCTTAGCTTCAGCCGCTAAATAAAAAATAGCTTGAAGGCCAAGGGAAAGGAAATGATAAAAGAGTGCCCAAAAATGGAAGAAGGGAATATCTGATCAACCAAGGCCAATAGAAATGAGCAAAACAGAAACTAAAGATATACAATAGACAGTAAAATACCGGATGCCAGCTGTAGGAGAAGTCAGGAGATAATAATGGGCCCCATGAGAACTCGTATCGGCCTGACAGGTGCAGAGGGGAGTCAGAGAAAAACAGCAAATGAGGTAATTTGAGTGAGGTCGGGAGTGATAAGAATCCATCCATCCATCCATCCATCCATTTTCCAACCCGCTGAATCCGAACACAGGGTCACGGGGGTCTGCTGGAGCCAATCCCAGCCAACACAGGGCACAAGGCAGGGAACCAATCCTGGGCAGGGTGCCAACCCAGGAGTGATAAGAATTTGCTATATAAGTTTTGAGTTCTGAACTATTCAGGGTTCAGCTCAATTTGGCCATATTGGGTTGAGACGATGTTATTATTATTGTTGATTTATTGCATAAAATTATAGACTCTGTTTGCCTATCCTGAGTCTCCTAATATCCTTCATTTCAGGTAAAAAGCCTTGTGGTGACAATTTTACGCCACAACAAGTTGAAATCACCATTAATTTTACAGAATCAGCCCGCAATTTAGGAGTTATCTTTGACTCTGGCATGCCATTTAAAGCACATATTACAAAGTTGTCCAAATCATGTTTCTTCGATCTTAAAAATGTTGGGAAATTAAGGCGCTTTCTAAATAAACAGGATTCTGAGAAATTAATTCCTGCATTTATTTCTAGTAGGATTGACTACTGCAATGCGGTGTTCACCGGATGTTCAAACTGTTCTTTATTCAGCCTCCAGTTAATCCAAAATTTTGCTGCAAGAATTATTACAAGAACAAGAAAATAACGAACACATAACTCCAGTTCTTAAATCCTTACACTGCCTCCCAGTTAAGTTTAGTGCAGATTTCAAAATCCTCCTTTTAACATATAAAGCATTAAATGGGCGAGGTCCGGCTTACTTGTCTGAACTTATTATGACTTACATACCTGAGCACACATTAAGATCTCAAGATGCTGGTCTGTTTATGATTCCAAGAATTAATAAAATAACAATGGGAGGTCAAGCTTTTAGTTACAGGGCCCCTAAACTGTGGAGTGGTCTGCCTGCTACTATAAGAGATGCCACTTCGGTCTCAGCTTTCAAATCCCTCACTACTTCAGTTTAGCACACCCTGACTAGAGCTTCTGATTAATTGTACAGACTGCATTTCTGTTGTTAGTCATTAGCACTAAAACATAAGTAACATGATAGTTATAATTTGATACTAACCCTCACCAATTCTGTTTCTCTTCTCGGTCCTCAAATGTGGCACTTGGTGCCACGGCCCACCTGCCAAGTTGTTTTGCCTGCCTAAGCTAAAGTCATCTCTGATGGAAGATCACAGGAATCATGGGAAAGAGGGGTTCTTTCATCGGATTGGCTGTTTCAGCTGTGGAATGGCCAACTGGGGGAGGCAGCTTGATGGCTGTGGTCTCCAGGACTCTAAACAAATCCAAATCATATTATGTGATATCATCTACTGTTAAATTCTGCTCCATACTTGTAAAATTTTTATTTTTATACTGTACTGAGGATTTGTTCTCTTCTGTGTATTGTACTGTGTTGCATTGACCCCCTTCTTTTTGACACCCACTGCATGCCCAACCTACATGGAAAGGGGTCTCTCTTTGACTGCCCTTCCCAAGGTTTCTTCCATTTTTCCCTACAAGGGTCTTTTTGGGAGTTTTTCCTTGTCTTCTTAGAGAGTCAAGGCTAGGGGGCTGTCAAGAGGCAGGGCCTGTTAAAGCCCATTGTGGCACTCCTTGTGTGATTTGGGGCTATACAAAAATAAATTGTATTGTATTATATTGTTTATGTTAGCGTTGGTCATTTCATGAGTTTTTTTTTTTTTTTTTTTGCTTATTGTTGATGTATTGTGCATCACTTTTATAGTGTTTGGAAGCTTATTCCATCATTTATGGTAAAAAGAATAACATTCAAAGTGTATTTTGTGGTTAAAATGTAATTGCATTTTGCAACTTACTGTGCTGTAATTTATATACAAAACATTCTTTCTTCTCCAGGAATAAATATTCTGAAAGAAAAACATCTGTCCTTCATTTTGCTATATGAAACATGTATAGTTAATTAAGTAAGAAGGATTTGTGGCCATTTCAATCAAAGTAGCACAAAACAACCAAAATCAACATCGAGTTTAAAGGGTTAAAAGGGACTCGTTTAAAAGGTTTTACTGAAATTTCAATAATTCATAGTGCATATGTATATAATTACATGAAATTAACTAAAAATAACATAAAGTAAATTGTGTTGTACGAAGCAAAAGAAGGAAAAATACAATCCTTATTTAAAGTTATGTTAATGTATATCTCAAATGATGCATTCTAAAAAGATGAGAATAATGGCATACATAACACATAACCTTACCTGTAAAAACAAGGTGAATAATAACAACAACATTTATTTATATAGCACATTTTCATACAAAAAGTAGCTCAAAGTGCTTTACATAATGAAGAGAAGAAAAATAAAAGACAAAAGAAATTAAAATAAGACAACATTAGTTAACATAGAAAGGAGTAAGGTCTGATGGCCAGGGTGGACAGAAAAAACAAAAAAAAAACTTCAGAAAGCTGAAGAAAAAAATAAAATCTGTAGGGGTTCCAGGCCACGAGACCACCCAGTCCCCTTTGGGCATTCTACCTAACATAAATGAAATAGTCCTCTTTGTAGTTCGGGTTTTTCACGGAGTGACTTGATGCTGATGGTCATACAGACTTCTGGCTTTTAATCCATCCATCATTGTTGGAACATCATGGTGCTTTGGGTAGATGGTGGTGGCGTGCGCCACCACCAACAGGACACCGGAAAAGGAAACAGAAGAGAGAGTAGGGGTTAGTACAGATTTTGAATGAATAGTTATTATAATGAATTGGATATACAGAGTATCAGGATTAAATTACAGTGAAGTTATGAGAAGGCCATGTTAAAATAATGTGTTTTCAGTAGTTTTTTAAAGTGCTCCACTGTATTAGCCTGGCGAATTCCTACTGGCAGGCTATTCCAGATTTTAGGTGCATAACAGCAGAAGGCCGCCTCACCACTTCTTTTAAGTTTTGCTCTTGGAATTCTAAGGAGACACTCAGTTGAGGATCTGAGGTTACGATTTGGAATATAAGGTGTCAGACATTCCGATATATAAGCCGGGGCGAGATTATTTAAAGCTTTATAAACCATAAGCAGAATTTTAAAGTCAATTCTGAATGACACAGGTAACCAGTGTAGTGACATCAAAACTGGAGAAATGTGTTCGGATTTTCTTTTCCTGGTAAGGATTCTAGCAGCTGCATTCTGCACTAGTTGCAAACGATTGATGTCTTTTTTTGGTAGTCCTGAGAGGAGTGCGTTACAGTAATCTAGCCGACTGAAAACAAACGCATGAACTAATTTCTCTGCATCTTTCGATGATATAAGAGGTCTAACTTTTGCTATGTTTCTTAGGTGAAAAAATGCTGTCCTAGTGATCTGATTAATATGCGATTTAAAATTCAGATTACAATCAACGGTTAACCCTAAGCTTTTTACCTCCGATTTGACTTTTAATCCTAATGCATCCAGTTTATTTCTAATAGCCTCATTGTATCCATTATTGCCAATCACTAAGATTTCGGTTTTTTCTTTATTTAATTTGAGAAAGTTACTATTCATCCATTCTGAGATACAAGTTAGACATTGTGTTAGCGAATCAAGAGATTTGGGGTCATCAGGTGCTATTGATAAATACAGCTGTGTGTCATCAGCATAGCTGTGGTAGCTCACGTTGTGCCCTGAGATAATCTGACCTAATGGAAGCATGTAAATTGAGAAGAGCAGTGGCCCCAGGATAGACCCTTGTGGAACACCATATAGAATATCAGGGGTCTTTGAGTTATAATTACCACAACTAACAAAAACTTTTCTCCCTGCCAGGTAGGATTCAAACCAATTTAAGACACTGCCAGAGAGGCCCACCCATTGAATAAGGCGATTCTTAAGAATATTATGATCAATGGTGTCAAATGCGGCACTCAGATCTAAGAGGATGAGAACAGATAAATGGCCTCTGTCTGCCTTTACCCGCAAGTCATTTACTACTTTAATGAGTGCAGTTTCTGTGCTGTGATTTGTTCTAAAACCTGACTGAAATTTATCAAGAATAGCATGTTTATTGAGGTGCTCATTTAACTGTATAATGACTGCCTTCTCTAGAATTTTACTTAAGAAAGGCAGGTTAGAGATGGGTCTATAATTTTCAAGAGCAGAGGGATCGAGATTATTTTTCTTAAGTAGGGGTTTAACTACCGCAGTCTTAAGACAGTCTGGGAAGACCCCCGTATCTAATGACGAATTTACTATGTCAAGAACATTATCAATAAGCACGCCCGATACTTCTTTGAAAAAATTTGTTGGTATTGGGTCAAGGGCACAGGTGGACGGTTTCATTTGAGAAATTATTTTATGTAAATCAGGTAAATCTATCCTAGTGAAAGACTTTAATTTGTTTATTATGGGGTACTGGGGTTTAGGAGGATCCTTAGTGTTGGTGAGATATACTATGTTATTTCTAATATCATTAATTTTTTGATTGAAAAATACAGTGATAGCCTCACAGGTTTTACTGGAAGTACTTAGGAGGCATTCCTTTGAGTTACCTGGTTTAACAGACGATCAATTGTTGAAAATAAGACTCTGGGATTACTAGCATTGTTATTTATAATCTTAGAGAAATAGCAGCGCCTCTCAAGACAGACTGTGTTATTTTAACTTTTAATATTTCATAGTCAATAGTTAGTTTAGTTTTCCTCCATTTACGCTCAGCTCTACGGCATGTTCTCTTTAAATCAGACACTCTTTGGGTCTTCCAAGGTATAACAATGCTAGAAGATTTTTTAACTGTCTTTTCAGGTGCAACTAAGTCAACAGCAGCCCTCACTTTAGTATTAAATCTTTCCACCTTACTATTTACATTCTCCTCGCTATTATAGTTGGCACTATAAACGGACTGATTGGTTAGAATGTTTGAAAGTTTTAAAGCTGCTGATGAGTCAAAGAAGCGTTTTTTAACAATATGCTTCTCATGAGTGTTTTCTATCATTATTTCTATATTAAAGAGTAGAAGAAAATGGTCTGATAGATCAATATCAATGACCTGCTTTATATCAACTTTTAGTCCTTTAGTAATTACTAAGTCTAACGTATGACCTGCTTTATGTGTAGGCTGATTAATGAGCTGTCTCAAATCAAAAGAGTCCAGGAGGTTCATAAATTCTTTTACTTTCTGGTCACATTGATTATCTATATGAAAATTAAAGTCGCCGACTATTAAGAGTGTGTCATAGTTCGTAATTAAGATTGACATCAAGTCAGAGAATTCCTCAAAGAAAGACGCGTTGGATTTTGGAGGTCTATACACGGATAATACTAGAACGTGAGAATCTCCCTGAATAACAATGGCGAGATACTCAAAAGACTTGAACTTACCAAAACTGATATTTTTACATTTTAACCTACTTGAGTAAATGTTTGCTAGTCCTCCACCTCTCTTTCCTTGGCGATCAGCACGAGTAAAACTGTAATCCGGAGGCGCAGATTCGATTAAAACAGCTGCGCCATCTGAGCTAAGCCACGTTTCACTTAGTGCAATAAAATCTACTTTTTTATCACTAATAAGATCGTTGATAAAAAACGTCTTGTTAGTTAAAGCTCTAACATTTAATAGTGCCATATTCAATGTTTCGGAGGAGCAGAGATGAATACTATGTGCGTTATTGATATATGGAACAGGAATTAAGTTATTTTTATTAGCGCCGCTCTGCGTGTATTTTTTGTTTAATCTATGATATGTTTTTATAGTTTTAATACATTGTTCATCTAAAGTAGTAACTTTAATTAAATTATTGGTGTTTATGCCGTATTGCCTAGATTTTCTATGTGCATTAAGATTGGTTATTACAGTATTTATGTTGTGCACTTTTATGGAAGATTTTATTAAACGATTATCATGACCAAGCACAGAAGTGGCATTTCGGAAGGGGTTAAAAGCAGAGATAGATAGTCAAGATAAACGAATTACCTTGGATATGTTTTCGGAGAGGACCCGGGCGCCGAAGCTATTCGGATGCAGGCCATCTCGCTTGAAAAAACGCGGTCTTTCCCAAAAGAGGTCCCAGTTGTTGATGAAACCGATGTCTTGATTCTTGCAGAAGCCCTGCAGCCAGTTGTTTAAACCAAGCAGACGACTGTAGTACTCGTTTGATCGTCTGACAAGAGGGAGTGGACCCGAGATGAAGATCTTTGCCGATGGGGTCCTCTCCTTTGTGTCTTTAATTAATGCAGTGAAGTCTGCCTTGAGGATCTCGGACTGTCGGTGCCTTATGTCGTTTACGCCAGCATGTAAAACAATTGCTCCAACTGCCCTGTTCTTGTAGATCGCCGGCGCACGTCTCGTCACATCTCGGACACGAGCACCGGGAAAACAAGAAACAAAAGATTTTCTATTAGGGCAAGTGATATTGAGGTTCCTAACAATAGAATCACCTACCACTATTACATCACTAGGAGCTGAAGGCGAACTGGGGACGCTTAGAGGGTCAAACCGGTTCTGCGTTACGATGCTTGCCTGTGCCGATGGAGGTGTTCTGGCCTTGAACCCCCACCTGCATTGCTGAAATACACCGAGGTCATCATCGGTGTCGCTCCTACGAGGCGTGAGGGTGAAGGTGACTTGAGCGGCACAACGCGGGGTTGATGTTACGCTGATAACAGATGGCGAGGACGGTTTATCCAACAGCCGAGCCTTCAGATTTCTGAAGTATCTTCGTCTGGACAGAAGTTTCTGAATCTGTTCATCGAGTGCCTGGAGTTCCTCGACTACAATTTCAACGCGATTCACCTCACTATCGGCCATTGTCCGCTTCTGTTTCTGCTTCCGCTTCCACTTCGTGCCCTAGGAAGAATGAGAGAGAGAGATTGGTTAAAATCAAGCAAGGGATAAGCTCTAGCTCCCTAAGTCTAGCTATCCCAAAACTTGAACATTCACTATGTAGATTAGAAACCACTAATTCAAAGTATTTTTGAGTAAAATATGTGTAAACATTAGTTTTTTAACAAATGTTAAAAAAAAGTCAGTTTCAGTGCATATTAAGTAAAAGTAATATATGCCATGTTGGTCAATGACCCAATGATGAAATACAATATATGGAATCACAAAACACTGGAAATAATTTTTTAACTCAACATTTTAACTCAAGGCGGCTCAGTGGCACAGTGGTAGCGCTGTTGCCTTGCAGTTAGGAGACCCGTGTTCACTTCCCGGGTCCTCCCTGCGTGGAGTTTGCATGTTCTCCCTGTGTCTGCATGGGTTTCCTCCCACAGTCCAAAGACATGCAGGTTAGGTGCATTGGCGATTCTAAATTGTCCATATTGTGTATGCCTGGTGTGTGTGTGTGTGTGCGTGCGTGTGTGTGTGTGTGTGCCCTGCGGTGGGCTGGCGCCTTGCCCAGGGTTTGTTTCCTGCCTTGCGCCCTGTGTTGGCTGGGATTGGCTCCAGCAGACCCCCGTGACGCTGTAGTTAGGATATAGCGGGTTGGCTAATGGATGGATTTTAACTCAATATGTTTTCATGGGTCAGAACAAGAATATATGATGTTGCATTTGTTATTGTGATTAAACAACCTCTTTTCATCCATTTGTACAATAAAGAATTGCACCAAAATGTATGAATAGCTTGTTAGATTCATTGCATACTTTTAATTCAAATAATATGACCCATAAATAGCAAGATAGATAACATTGTTGGAAACAATTTCTTCTGAACTTATGTACAAAGATATTTGAGTCTCAAGCTTGTATCAAGTGCAGAAGTAAGGTTTTTAATATTTTGTTAGAAATTAATTGATCAGCTTATAACTTATATAAAAAGGGTTGTGTTTAAATAGAAAATAGTGTAAAACCAACACACATATAACACATAAACTAATCTAAACTAACAAATTTCATGACTATTGTATAATCTATTTTGTGTAAGCATTAGTTAGTGTAAGTGGAGTGTACTGTCATGACCAACAATGCCTTTTCCAGCATGATGGAGCACCAGGCAATAAGGCAAAAGTGATAACTAAGTGGCTGTGGGAACAAAACATTGAAATTTAGGGTCCATGGCCAGGAAACTCCCCAGACCTTAATCTTATTGAGAACTTGGGGTCAATCCTCAAGAGTCGGGCAGACAAACAATAACTCACTAATTCTGACAAACTCCAAGCATTGATTCTGCAAGAATGGGCATCTGCCATCAGTCAGGATTTGGCCCAGAAGTTGATTGACAGCCTGCCAAGACAAATTGGAGAGCTCTTGAAAAAGAAAGAAGGGCCAACACTGAAAACTTCATATCATTGTCAATAAAAGTCTTTCAGACTTACTTATGAAATGCTTGTAATTCTACTTCAGTACACCATAGAAACATCTGACAAAAAGATCTAAAAACATTGAAGCAGCAAACTTTGGAAAATTAATATTTGTATCATTTTCAACTTTTGGCTGTGACTGCAGTATATCAGTCTATGTATATTGTCTAAAATTTAACCAGGAATTTTAAATTATATGAATTGTGTATAAATTGTGTAAATAAGAACATCAAGTTGCACCAAGAGAATTAATTCATCCTCCTCAAGATGTAGAGCTGGAGCCTGAGGATCCTGACTTAAATGAATAGCCTGTTATGTTCCAAAGAGTTGTAGCACTTTGTCTAGCAGCTTATGCTCATAGCATGCATCCCTGCTAGCTTTAGTCCATCCTGATATGTAGAATAGAGCTGAGGGTCTGAAGCCCCATAAAAACAAAAAAACTTACAATTAGTTGAACCATCTTGACTCTTAATATACACCAATACAGAATAAATACTAAAAATTCCCCATAAAAGTCATTTTAAAATAATAAAAACCTACCATAAAAAAACATTTAAGGCACGGATTTCACTTCCTTACTGGGAACACCCAGTTCACTGTTGCTCTCACAGCTTCCTTGAAACTGCTTCTGGGCCATCTTATACAGGTGGGCGAATTAGTCTCTTAAAGAAGACATTCACCTTATTCACAAACCACCTTCACTATTTAGGCCATTCATCTTTATTAATCCTACATACGTAAAACGTTCTCTATGGAGCATTTTGTTTTGCGCATGCGCTTCGCTCTTTCACCAGATCTGCCTTTAGCTCTGATAGCTGGTGCCTGCGTGAAGAAGACTTGTCCGGCGGCCAGCAGTTGCTCTGTTGTGCATTTCTGCTGGCAGCCGAAAAAATATTCAGCCCTCAAACAGTTAAGCCTCCAATGACATCTGATTTCCTTTTTTACAATAAACACATCGGTTATCTACATTAGAAATACGAAGGGCAAATAACTGAATCGTGAATATTTCCCCCTTAACTTTTCCAGCAGTGCTGGCAGATCTCCCCTCCCACTCTTGCAGTCAAGTGTAACATTTAGGATTGGCAGGTGATAATCAGTCCTTCTCCCTAAATTTAAATGAATTAATGACCCAGCAGTGTTGACCCGTTGTGACTGCAGATATGTGCGGGCATCATGATGGACTGATGCTCCTTCCTGAGTTCGTTCCTGACTTGCATGCGGTATTACAGAAGCAACCTCCACCCCGTGTTATTGGATCAATAGCGATTGGAATCTGAATGGATGGATGATCTGTGCAGAAGTTCTGTGTAGGTAAAACAAGCAAAAAATAAATACGAGATCAATCAGCCACATTTCAACAACTCCCACATTTTGTGTCCCTACTTGGCACGTTTTGTAACCTGAGTCCTTTCCCGACAGCTTTAGATCAGGACTTTCAGTTTCATTCTGGAGAAGTGTCATCGCTCAGTTTTAGCACTTGGACGAGCGACAGAGGAGCAGCAGAGAAGCGAATCTGTGAGTAGACGGGGATTTTAGAGGTGTCCAGTCTGGGATAAGCGTCCTTTAGCCATCGAGTGCCATTGAAAAAATACTGTAGTTGATCATAAGTGCGCTTCTGCGACTGATTTCAGGTACTTTAGTCAAATCGTGGAGAATTTCTCGGTGACCCAACAGCAGAGGTACTGTAGATTCGCTGAGTGTCTGTGGTTCCCATTAATTCTGCAGGAAAATTACAAACGAAAAACCTGGCGGCTGACACTTCATCCAAATAACTGGCGAAAAACAGTCGACCGACCGGGAAATGGTGAAAATATCTTGTTAAAAAGTGTGGTAAACGTTTAACACTCTGCAATTTCGGGTGCCAGTATACTGGTCGGTCTGGTTAGAGAAATACAGAACCGTTAGCATTTTGTGGAAGAAGCGCAGGTGTTGCGAATGAGCCGCTCGATCGTCCGTGGGTTTGGTGTGCGAAGCGAGGAGGCGGAGGGCGTCGTTGTGAGGACTGCAGGTGCGTATCACAGGAGGTGACAAAGTGACGCCTGAAATCTGTTAGTAATGGAGCCCAGATGAAAAGAATTTTAACTTTTAAAATAGGCTACAACACTAGGCAGACTTTTTTTCTGCCTTTTACTTCCAAAACAAAAATGCCGTTAGCGTACCCTTGTACACACACCCTTAATCAGTATATTTTACTTACTATTAAAGCTTCCAACAAAAACACTTTCACATTTAAATTTACAGGGACTAACTTACGCCGTGCTTCTGTGGCCTCATAGAGCCTGCCGTGTTCTGTGAAATCCTTTCAATATCAACGAACTCCCTTTATTCGTGGCGACACGTTTAAAATGAGCTATGACATTCAGGTGTTGTGCTAATTCAGCTCCAGCGTCCCCTGGCAGAAATGGCAATCAAATCCAAATCCTATTCTCTTAAAAAACACAAACAAAAAATACTCCTCTTTAAGTCGCAAAGGACACGAAGAAACTTCGGATAGTTGGAAACAATGTTCGATTCTTTTAAGGCGTACAGACCAGAATATGTCAGAATGTCATGAGGAGGCGTTTGTATACATTACATATACACGATCGTTTTACGGTTTTTTTTCTGTCTTCATGGTTTACACTGAAAAAAATGGCATGTCAGATTAAAATTTAAAAAATGTACATCGGTTGCACATAATAAAATTGTTTTTATTAAAAATAATTTAATTATGCTTAATGCACTAATGAATATATCCTGAAACAAATTATATTTTTTATATAAAGTGAATGGAACTTTTTCATTCTCTGTTAAATTAATTATATTATGTTAAATAAACACGACAATAAAGTATAATTTCTTAACAATTGTTTTGTAAACTTTTTTAAAAAATGCACCTCACCAAGTTACTTAGGTTGTCAGTTATACTTGTTCCAATATCATTTTATAGTTCACATGTTCAAAGTTATTAATAAGAAATAAAAAGGTTTGCTTATACAAAAGCTAGTTTTATTTGATAAAAACAATACAAACTAACAAAAAATTAGCATTCAAAAGCTGAAATGTAAAAGAGTTGTACAAGAACACTGTTTCTTTGCCTGTGCCAGAATGCCATGCTAATTTATAACTAAATATGAACACAAAATGCACCTTGGATAGAGTGTTATATTACAAAATATGTTTATTTATATTTATGTAACTGTATATACAGTAATATAGAATAAATGTTAAATATTTGTAAAATATAAAGTGCAAAAATTGCTCTTGGCACCTTTTTTCATAAAATATTTTTTTTATTTTCAAACAAGCAAATTCGGCAACTGCCTTGTATTATTATATTTGGGTGTGTTATTGATTTGTGTATGTATTAATAGTATTTAGAAATGTTCTGATAATATTAATGAACAGCAATGCTGAAACCTATAACGACAGTCAGAATGTTTTATTTTTTTAAGTACGTAAATGTACCCGTACTAAGCGAGTTAGGCCAGGTTTATACTTCACGCGATGCGACGCATGTTGCAGTGGACACTCGATGCTACGCAAGCGTTATACTGTTTATACCTGCACGCGTACTTTACGTAAATCTGGAGGAGTCCAGCAGGTGGCAGTGCGAGATATCATCACGGTGAGAACAGGTTTGGCTTCTCTGTGTTGTAAATTGCTTGGAACAGCCATTAAATTCCAATGACACCTTTCCGCAATATCTCTGAAAAGGATGTTTAATGATTACATCCATCAATCCAGTGATTTGTCCATTCCAGCAAGCATTGGGGACGAGGCTGAAACAATCACTAGACGGGCATCAGCTCATCACAAGGTGAATACAAACACTCATATTACAGGCTGGCATCATTTTAGTGTCACCAAATCTGCATATCTTTGGAAGGAAACCGGAGCACACTGTGGAAACCCAGCAGGAAAACATAAAAACTCCAGGTAGGAAATAAAAGTGACGTGACTCCCTGCGAGACAGCAGTGCTACCGCTCTGCCACCATGTCACCTCCATGTGTGTATTTATTAACAGTATTTAAATGAAATTAATGATTTATCTGTAAAATGTAACATCCATACTTTAACGCATTTCATCATGAAAGTGATATCAAGTATAAATCTAATGATTCTAAATGTGCAGAGAGTTGGAATATCAGAAATGTGATGTGTTCTGTGTGGTGATTGCTGCTGTCAGGTCAGTAGGAAACCCCAGAAAAAAAAGACAGCACAAAAGATGGTATGTGAGACTTTTAAAATGTAGCGTGTCATTACGATTGGGGCGCTTGAATATAAAAGCAGCACAAATGCATCTGTATGTCGGCATTTTGCTTCACCACATCAAACCCTTCATCAAACATCGAAGTGCCACACCGATCCCAGAGGATCCTCATAGCGGCTTTCTGTCACATGTAGATGGTAAACAGAGACTCTCACATCACATTCCAACTTTTAGCACACTGCACCCCCGACTTTTTGCTGGTACTGCAACTCGCGCACGCGTCACATTAATTTCTGAGGACCTGCTCAGAGGATGCATCAAATGAACGCTGGGAATGCATGGCAGCCATGATGCGGGGGCATACGCATTCTGAGCATGCAGTATAAACAAGCCCTATATCTAGGCAATGTAATTACTGACTTGTGACGGTCATCACTGAGCATAGTTTGATAAAACATTAAAAGAGAATACAAGGAAAAACACAAAATCGAGTAATGTTAGCCTATGTGATTAAGTGTTTTAAATGAATATCTGAATATTTCTCGTGTGTGTTTTTTTTTTTTTAACTTTTATTTCACTAACGTTTTGCTCTTAACTGGCAACAATAACTCAAACCCACAACCTGCTGCTTCTTTGAAAGTCATGTGACTTTACTGCCAAGTTATCCGACCACCGCTGACGATGAATCCTCTTGGTGTATTAATATACAGTGAGGACTAAATAGAACTATTTTGACTTCTACCTAAATGACTGAAATCAGTATACTGTACATCCCACAAGATTCAATAAATTAAACATGATTGAGTTATGTTCAAAAGTGAAATATAAACAATACATGTAATATAAAGTAAATATATTTTTGTAAATGTAACAACCTGCCATTTCCCTTTTTTCAGTGTAGTTCCCAAGGGCATGACATGCAACAGAGAACAGACAAAGTTCTACATAGGCAAGTCTCAAGCTGTAACGACTACAACCAAGTCAAGTCGAGTGACTTAATGTATTGAAATGAGTTCAATTCTGCCTACTCTTTCACCAGTGTCTGCAGTTAATCACATTATGATGTCTGATGTATACATAAACAGAGAATATACTCCCTCATTATTAACAATTCTTAATAAGAAGTAAGAGCAAATGATATATAAAATAAGTGCTTTACTTTGAAGTAATTTTCATGTCAGTCTTCATTTTGAAAGGCTATGTCACTTCAGAGTATCCATCTATTCATTTTTCAAACCTGTTACAGGTTACTAGAGCCTATCCCAACAAGAAATGGGCACAAGGGTGCCAGTCCGTTGCAAAGCAAACACACCACACACACCCACCCACACTATAAAGCTAGTCTACCAATTCCAATCCACCTAACCTACATGTCTTTTGGACTGTGGGAGAAAACCAAAGCACCCTGAGAAAACCCACGCGGATATGGGGAGACCCAGGACTTGAACCCCAGTCTCCTTGTTGACTCCTCCTACATCCCTGGAACGAGCCTAGTTGTTCTTCTCTGGAATTTATCTAGGTTAAAGGTGAGGTTTATAAGAATATGGTAAGACCTGCAATGATGCATGGAGCTGAGACATGGGCAGTAAAGATAGCACAGCAAGAAAATTTAGATGTGGCAGAAATGAGAATGTTGAGAAGGATCTGTGGAGTTACAAAACAATCAGAGGTACAACCAAAGCCGGGGGGATATCAAAGAAACTACAGGAAAGTAGGCTGAAGTGGTATGGACCTGTGATGAGGAGAGAGAGACAAGGAATATGTGGGCAAAACAGTGATGGGAATGGAAGGACAATGGAAAGAGAAAGTGAGGGAGGCCAAAAAGGAGAGGGATGGATAAAGTAAAAGAAGAGCTGAAGGAAAAGGGCCTGACTGGCGAGAAGTTACGATACTCAGCTGTGTGGAGAAGGTCAATCAGGAACATCGACGCCCACATAGAAGAAAGAAAAGATAAAGAGGAAGAAGAAGATGCCTAGTCAACAAAAGTTATAGCTACAGTGTACCCAAGGGACACATAATTGGAACAATGACACATCAGTCATAGTATTGCTGTTGTCCCCTAACAAGGTCATTAGTCCCGATGACTAATGCAGGTATGGAGTACTTAGAGTAGATTAATGGAATGCAATAAATGTGGTGATATAAAGTGAGACTTTGTAAGTCATTTATCTTAAGTCACCAATAATCAAGTCTTAAGTCATTTTTTAAAATATTGTTAGGCAAGTCATAAGTCAGAAAAATTAAGACTTGAGCCGAACCTGAGTCAAGTCACGTGGCTTTAGTCACCTACCACTTGCGTGCAGCCTTCCAAGTTTAAATGATTGCTACTAGAGGGGAACAGAATGATTAGCTTGCGATATACCAAATTCAAATCTGGGCTGTTATGTCATACTTAAGATCATTGTTAATTAGCCAGTGCTTCCCAAAACTCTTTGTAACTAAAGTAATATTTAATCTTGTACATAAATTAATGACTGAACAGACCCACTTGTTATTTTTATCGTTGTTCCGTATTTGGACTGTTACTTGCAATTCTTTTTTTTTTTTATATTTTTATTTTATTAATTTTCACTGTAGTCATTCCATACAAATAGATCATTTTATAACCCAACAAAACTGAAGACAAATCAAACCCCACCCCTGAGAAGGAGAGCTTAGCCGAAGGAGAATTGCTTAAGGCTTTTTAATAAGACAACAGAGAAAAGCCAAGCAAAATGACACCTTTTATTGGCTAACTAGAAAGATTACAATATGCAAGCTTTCGAGGCAACTCAGGCCCCTTCTTCAGGCAAGATGTAATCAAATAATAAGACAACAATAATACTTGCAATTCTGTCATACAGAGACTGAGGTTGTTCTAAGTGGGCCACAAAAAACACGCTGACAGCTTAATTTAGACAACATAATACTACTACTACTACTACTATTAATAATAAAAAAAATATATAAAAATAGGTAAATGTTCAAATATACATATTTAATTATAATGTAGGCTATACAGTCATATGAAAAAGTTTGGGAACCCCTCTTAATTCTTTGGAGCTTTCAAAGTAGCAACTTCCTTTTAATATCTGACATGCCTTATGGACACAGTAGTATTTCAGCAGTGACATTAAGTTTATTGGATTAACAGAAAGTATGCAACATGCATCATAACAAAATTAGACAGGTGCATAAATTTGGGCACCCCAACGGAGATATGACATCAATACTTAGTTGAGCATCCTTTTGCAAATCTAACAGCCTCTAGATGCTGTCGTCCTATAGCCTTTGATGAGTGTCTGATTCTGGATCGAGGTATTGTTGACCATTCTTCAAACAAAATCTCTCCAGTTCAGTTCAATTTGATGGACAGCCTGCTTCAAATCATCCCATAGATTTTCAATGATATTCAAGTCAGGGGACTGTGACGGCCATTCCAGAACATTGTACTTCTCCCTTTGCATGAATGCCTTTGTAGATTTCCAACTGTGTTTTGGGTCATTGTCTTGTTGGAATATCCAACCCCTGCATAACTTCAACTTTGTGACTGATGCTTGAACATTATCCTGAAGAATTTATTGATATTGCGTTGAATTCATCCGACCCTCGACTTTAACAAGGGCCCCAGTCCCTGAACTAGACAAACAGCCCCATAACATGATGCAAAGCGCTTTTTGTTCTGACCAAATAACTCCATTTTTGTCTCATCAGTCCAAAGCACTTTGTTCCAAAATTAATCTGGCTTGTCTAAATGAGCATTGGCTTACAACAAGTGACTCTATTTGTGGCGTGAGTGCAGAAAGGGCTTCTTTCTCATCACCCTGCCATACAGATATTCTTTGTGCAAATTGCGCTGAGTCGTAGAACGACGTGCAGGTACACCATGTGCAGCAAGATGTTCTTGCAGGTCTTTGGAAGTGATCTGTGGGTTGTCTTTAACCATTCTTACAATCCTGCTCATATGCCGCTCCTGTATTTGTCTTTGCCTGCCAGACCTGCTGGTTTAACAGCAACTGTGCCTGTGGCCTTCCATTTCCTGATTCCATTCCTTACAGTTACAGAAGCTGACAGTTTAAACCTCTGAGATGGCTTTTTGTAGCCTTCCCCTAAACCATGAGACTGAACAATCTTTGTTTTCAGATCTTTGGAGAGTTGCTTTGAGGATCCCATGCTGTCACTCTTCAGAGGAGAGTCAAAGGGAAGGAAGCACAACTTTCAATTGACCACCTTAAATACCTTTATATCTCATGATTGGACACACCTGTGTATGAAGTTCAAGGCTTGACAAGCTCATCCAACCAATTTGGTGTTGCAAGTAATCAGCATTGAGCAGTGACAGGCATTCAAATCAGCAAAATCACAAGGGGACCGACATTTGTGCACAGCCAGATTTTCACATTTGATTTAATTTCATACAACTAAATACTGCTTCACTAAAAGTCTTTGTTTGGAAAACATCCCAGGACTCAGATGTTCCTAGGAAATGAGAGACATACCACTGTTATCTTTTTTGTTGAAAGGAGAGTCAATGATTATGCAGGCTGAGAGGGGTTCCCAAACATTTTCATATGACTGTAAATTAGATCTATACATTTGTATCTTTAAAACCTGTAGACAATTTGAGTACATAATGAGTTAAAAATCAGACTTGTTATGTAATTAGTCACATTCTTTACTGTTGTGTGTGATTTGTTGCACAACTTTGCAGTGCAGGCTGGCATACCACTTCCTCAAGCGCAACTGCAAGTAGAGGAAGACAGTGCTGAAGTGGTGGCAGAGAGGAGGGAGGGACAGCAGGCCACAGGACATATCATAAGAAATCAATTTGACTTTCTATAATTAAATTCATATTGAGATGGCTGCAACGTGGATTAATAGTGCCTCCAGCAAGTAGGGGGGGGGGTGGTTCTTTTCTGTTATACAATTATTAATTATTTATCTGCTGTCATTTTGCCCTTAATGAATAAAAAAATTTGATGACAAAAAAAGAAATGTACTTAACCAATCTACTTTTATTTTATAATGTTTAGAATGTTCGTAGTGTTTATTTGACAATGTGAACAGCAAATACACATATTCACACAATTTAACCTTTGTCTTTATATTTAATGTGCAGAAAATACTACAGAAAGTGTCTGATAGTCCAAAACAAGAAAAAAACACAGGCGAAATATGTAAATATGACAGGAAAAAAAATAAAACCTTCAATGCACTGCACCTCGTTAGTCTGGTGCATGTATATGAAAAAGATAGAACATTTATTATTGAGACAGTCACAAAATACATGTGTTTAATGGATACAGAACTTTGTCTTCTTCTTTCAGTTACCTTACCCAGTCGGCAGCTACACTTCCAAGACCTGGGGCCTGGATAAATTACTGAGGCTAATCTATAAATACCAAGCCGTACCACTAACAAATAAAATTTTCCCCACAATTGACGGTTTAAACATAAGCACACAAAAGCAGATATGTAAAAATAGGTGGATAAATATATTAAATGAAACAATAATAAAAAATGCAAATTTCACACGTAAAAAATAAGTATAGATATAGATATGTATATCCCTCCACCAAACTAACAATGTGATAACACCATATATACAATAAAAAACACCTCCTTGTCCCAATAACATATAACAATCACAAAACACGAATAGCATTTAATGAATATGGAAAATGGCAATGAAAGTGAACTTGAGTCCGAGTATACAACTGTCCTGAATGCGGATGACTGGTCAACAGATAAGTGATGTGTTTGTATTTCCCGGAAAAAATGGAACATCTTCACCGTGAATCCTCGGTGTGTGGTGGATAATGTAGTCCAACCCCGGGGTCTCTGGTGATGATTGATTTGAAGTAAGTCCAGCGGAATGAAAAACAAGCTGGTTACAAAAGCGCGATGTGGGAAAACAGCAGGTAAAGTTGGTTCGTTGTCGTGAAAATGTGATCTCTGTCTTTCTCCTCTCTCCCTTGTCTGTTCCGGATTAATTGATTTATTGTAAAAAGATGTTTTCCATCTTGGGGCTGCAGTCTCTTTCCATCATCCGTCCACCCTATTTACGGGGACGACATTCACTGATGCACACATAAACAGCAAATGGGACGATGGAAACAAAACACACTCAGCACTAACATTGAAAAACACTATTATTATGTAGCCCCGCTACAAGCTGCTCTTTCAAATTCCTAGTCCAAACAGTAAAACCTGCAGTGAAAGATTAAAAACATAAAATTAAAAACAGAAAGATGTCCACTTTAAAGGTTTTCTGTCATCGTGATTTCTCGCATACAAAGAGCTTCCTTTCATATTGTAGGCTGAGGAGATGTTCTTAGTGCTGTGCTGATGCCAACTGAACTTCTTCTTCTTTCGGCTGCTCCAGTTAGGGGTTGCCACAGCTGATCATCTTTTTCCATATCTTTCTGTCCTCGTCATCTTGCTTAGTCACACCCATCATCTGCATGTCCTCTCTCACCACATCCATAAACCTTCTCTTAGGCCTTCCTCTTTTCCTCTTCCCTGGCAGTTCTATCCTTAGCATCCTTCTCCCAATATACTCAGCATCTCTCCTCTGCACATGTTGAGACCAATGCAATCTCTCTGTCTTTGTCTCCCAACTGTCCAACTTGAGCTGACCCTCTAATGTCATCATTTCTAATCCTATTCATCCTTATCACACCCAATGCAAATCTTAACATCTTTAACTCTGCCTCCTCCAGCTCTGTCTCCGAGCCACCGTCTCCAGCTCAAATAACATAGCTGGTCTCACTACTGTCCTGTAGACCTTCCCTTTCACTCTTGCTGATACCCGTCTGTCACAAATCACTCCTGACACTCTTCTCCACCCATTCCACCCTGCCTGTACTCTCTTTTTCAGTTCTCTTCCACAATCCCCATTACTCTGTACTGTTGATCCCAAGTATTTAAACTCATCTACCTTCGCCAACTCTACTCCCTGCATCCTCACCATTCCACTGACCTCCCTCTCATTCACACACATGTATTCTGTCTTGTTCCTACTGACCTTCATTCCTCTCCTCTCTAGAGCAGATCTCCACCTCTCCAGGGTCTCCTCAACCTGGTCCCTACTCTCGCTACAGATCACAATGTCATCAACAAACATCATAGTCCATGAAGAAACCTATCTGCTCTCGTCTGTCAACCTGTCCATCACCATTGCAAATAAGAAAGGGCTCTTGAGTAATCCATGATCCAAGATGTAATCCCACCTCCGTCACTCCTACCACTGACCTCACCACAGTCACAATTCCCTCATACATATCCTGTCTGTACAACTCTTACGTACTTCTCTGCCACTCCCGACTTCCTCATACAATGCCACAACCCCTCTCGAGGCACCCTGTCATATACTTTCTCCAGGTCCACAAACACACAATGCAACTCCTTCTGGCCTTCTCTATATTTCTCCATTAACACCCTCAGAGCTAACATTGCATCTGTGGTGCTCCTTCTTTGCATGCAACCATCCTGCTGCTCACTAATCATCGCCTCACTTCTTAACTGAGATTCCACTGCTCTTTCCCATAACTTCATGCTGTGGCTCATCAGTTTTATCTCGCTGTAGTTACTGCAGTCCTGCACATCCTCCTTATTCTTAAAAATCAGTCCCAGTACACTTCTCCTCCACTCCTTAGGTCTCCTCTTACTTTCCAAGATTCCATTAAACAATCTGGTTAGATGTCATCTGGACCAATGGCCTTTCCATTGTTCATCCTCTTCATCGCCGTCTTTACTTCCTCCTTGCTAATCCGTTGCAATTCCTGATTCACTATCTCCACATCATCCAACCTCTTCTCTCTCTCGTTCTCTTCATTCATCAGCCTCTCAAAATACTTTTTCTATCTGCTCAACACAGTCTCCTCGCTTGTGAGTACATTTCCATCTTTATCCTTTATCACCCTAACCTGCTGCATATCTTTCCCAGCTTGGTCCCTCTGTCTAGCCCACTGGTCCTTTTCTCCCTCCTTAGTGTCCAACCTCTCATACAATCTATCATACGCCTTTTCTTTAGCTTTCGCCATCTCTCTCTTCCCTTTGCGCCTTATCTCCTTGTACTCTTGTCTACTTTCTGCATCTCTCTGACTATCCCACTTCTTCTTCACCATCCTCTTCCTCTATATACCTGCCTGTACTTCTCCATTCCACCACAATGTTTCCTTTTCCTCCTTCCTATGTCCAGTTGTCATGCCAAGCATATTTCTTGCTGTCACCCTTACTACATCTGCTGTAGCTGCCCAGCTGTCTGGTAATTCTTCAGTGCCACCCAGTGCCTGTCTCACCTCCTCCCTAAACACAACCTTGCACTCTTCCTCTTTCAACTTCCACCATTTGATCCTTGGCTCTGCCCTCACTCTGCTCCTCGTCTTGATTTCCAATGTCATCCTACAGACCACCATCCAATGCTGCCTAACTATGCTTTCCTCTGCCACCCCTTTGCAGTCTCCAATCTCCTTCAGATTGACTCTTCTGCATAGGACATAATCTACCTGTGTGCATCTTCCTCCACTCTTGTACGTCACCCTATGTTTTTCCCTCTCCCTAAAATACATATTCACAGCCATGTCCATCCTTTTTCCAAAATCCACTATCATCTGATCTTCTTCATTCCTCTCCATATCTACCCACCACCTCTTTATCTCCTCTGTTCCCTTCACCAACATGTCCATTGAAAACTGCTCCAATCACCAATTTCTGTCCATTGGGTACACTGTCCATCACTTCATCCAACTCACTCCAGAAATCTTCTTTCGCATCCATTGCACACCCAAATTGTGGGCATATGCACTAATAACATTCATCATCAGACCTTCAACTTCTAGCTTCATAATCATCACTCTTTCTGACATTCTGTTTTACCTCCAAAACACTCTTGATATGCTATTCCTTCAGAATAACTCCTACCCCATTTCTCCTCCTATCTACATTATGATAGAACAATTTGAATCCACCTCCGATCCACCTGGCCTTACTCCTCTTCCATTTAGTCTCTTGCATGCACAATATATCAACCTTCCTTCTCTCCATCATATCAGCTAACTCTCTCCCCTTACCAGTCATACTGCCAACATTCAAAGTTCCTACCCTCTCTTTACCTTCCTTCTCTCCTCCTGCCTCTGGACACGTCTCCCCCTCTTCTTCTCCTTCTTTGGCCAACAGTAGCCCAATTCCCACCAGCACCCAGTTGGCTAACAGTACTGGTGGCGGTCGTTGTTAACCCGGGCCTTGACTGATCCGGTATGGAAATTTGTATTGTTGTCCACTTGTTGATCTGGAAAAATTTTACACCGGATGCCCGGCATAAAATATTCCTCCCTATTTATCTGGGCATGGGACCAGTACGATGAAACACACTGGTTTGTACATCCCGTGTGGCTGGGTTGGATACAGAACTTTATGTAACATTTAATATTTAGGCCATTTCAATATAAATGAATAACTCACTTGCTGAGGGTTTTATAACAGGAATTGAAATGGAGGACATGCAGACTTGAGATTCTGCCAGTGGAAGCTGTTTTCTCAAGATGTCAGAGGTCAAGACCTCAAGACCTCTTGAGCAGGGCTGACTCCTGATGGTATCTCTCCTTCTGTAGCAGCTTTTCCTTTTTCTATTCCCTCTTCAGCTGAAACTTCTCTTTTTCCAGAGCAATCCACTCCTGACTGCACTGATATGCATCGAAAGGAATGTTTTCAGGGGCAGCCCTTGGACTTGGCCTGATGTGAGAAGGCTCTGAAGATGGGCCAGTACTGGAGCAGGGAGAAGTGTGAGTGGGACAGTCTGGTCAGGATGAAGTGGATGTAAACTCATTTGAGCATACATCCACCCATCCAGATTTTCACTTAGTCACACTTCACCCTAGTATATCTAGAATCTGGGCCACTGCTGCTATTGTCATGTCATACAGAGGCCACATGAATGTTCAAATACATCAAGAGATAGTAATATTTTTTTAATCTGTTTTTATTTCCATTACTAACATATGTTTTCAAAAAGCAAACTGTACTCTAAATACATTACTTTAAAATGTGCAAATTTTCTTTCATTAAATTAACTTAAATACATTAACAAAACTTTGCATTAACCTAATACATGCTATACCTGAATACATTTCCAACTTGGATTTCTGTCTTTCAGAAAGCATCACACCGCTCAGACTCAAGCGTCTGACACAGGGATACACCAGACGGGAACGTCGGTGAAGTGGTGAGTTATTCCAAATATAATACGTCAAATAAAACAACTGAAGTATGTGGTGAGAAAGAGTGAGCCATTTATAGGGACATTCTGGATGTGTACTTTTATACCGAGGTGAGTCTGATGCCTTCTGGACAGAAAACGAGAACTAATGAAAAGAACGACGCAAAATGATATTAAAGAGGAGATTTGTCTTTACACATTAAGAGGATGGTAGAGTCAATATGCACACTTTTTCTGTTAAACATAACTGGCTGGTATTCTGCTGCTCCTCATTTCAAAAAAGTTTTATAATGTACTAATAAATGGAAACTCTTATTAATTGATAGTTACTTTCATCACTCAGTTTCAGTAATTACTTTTTCTTTTAGTGAATTATTAATCATCTTCCAGTTTTTGACCTGAGGAAATGGGAGCCTTGGTTTGGAAAGCAAGTAAGTGCTATCTTAACTCCAACAGTTTCAAAATGTGCAAGTATAATAGCATGAGACACTTTTACTAGACATCTTAGGTACTGTGATGCATTTTCTCTCTCTGTTATATAATATATTTTCTACATGTGGTAGAGGCATGGTGTTTTACAGCTAATGTTAAAGCAGGCTGACAAGGCAGGGGTGCCCTCAGCCCCAAAGAAGGCACTCGGAGACTTCAGAACAGACAGCAGACTTAAGTGTTATTGTATGGTGTGCACACAGACACACTTAAGATGGAACAATCAGTCAACAACTAAAAGCAACTCTTACATTAATTACAATTCTTATCACACAAATCATTATTCATCCTCATATGACTCCTAGCATTCCATTGCTCTAGTCATGCCTCTAATTGAGTCCACCAATAATTCTTAGTTGATGGGATGTCAAACCTTGCTCTGTCTATCTTATCTATACTAATAAAAGGCAAAGCCCTCACTGACTCACTCACTGACTGACTGACTGACTGACTGACTCACTCATCACTAATTGTCCAACTTCCCGTGTAGTTGGAAGGCTGAAATTTGGCAGGCTCATTCCTTACAGCTTACTTACAAAAGTTAGGCAGGTTTCATTTCGCAATTCTACACGTAATGGTCATAACTGGAACCTCTTTTTTGTCCATATACTGTAATGGAGTTCAGTGCGATGGCCGTGGAAGGCGGAGTCGCGTATCATGTCATCATGCCTCCTACGTAATCACGTGAACTGAAAACAAGGAACAGCCCCAAAGAGCGCTGAAGAAAACATTCATTATACAATTGAGAAAGCACGGTGTAAACCATAAGTTTAAATTAAGTTATTAGAAACGCTCCCCCTGCTGTTTGCAATACCATATTCGCGAGATACAAGTTTAATGAGAAGACACGAGGTATAAACGAGACTTTCAATCACTTTGTAACGGAGTTAAAATTGCTGTAGCGAGAAACTTTTAAGTGCCGGGTCTTAGCTAACATTAAATAAAGCCGTGGACATCGCAACATCACACAAGAGAGCAGCTCACGTGAACTGACTGAACTTTGAGGCAAGATTGCTTTTCTCCTGTACAACTATACATTGCATTCTCAAGAGTGTGCTTGCATAGCTTGGTCATATTACAACCGGAGTGCTGAACTGACAACGTGGTATACAAACAGAACTATAACAATCGTAATAAACAAACAAAA